>NC_133327.1:140417298-140624798 GCF_042186555.1 Aquarana catesbeiana | reverse complement strand
GCTTCTTCAGATGAATAGGGAGCAGCGCCTCATTTGTGAGCGCCTATTTGGGGAAACAATCCATAAGGGGCTGCAGGGCACGCTAACACAAAACACCCAACTACATGAGGCAGCCCCCCCTCCTCCTCCTCCTCCTCCTCCTGCCACAACTGAAACACCAGAGCCACAGCCTCAAAAGAAGGCTACAGGGAAGGCTGCAGGGCAGCGTGGAGGAAAGGCTGCAGGGAAGAGAAGAAAATGATGACCTGGGTTCAGTCTGGTCTGACAGAAGACGCAGGCTGTTGTAGGACCACAGTCTGGGGACATCTAGATCATCTGCTGGTGCTGTTGATCTCTGGGATTCTTGGACCAGATTGTGCTCCCTCTTATATGGACTCCGCAAGATCCCAATTTTCTGGTACACCGACTTTTTACAGCGTTGACTTCCTCTTTATTTTATTTTGACCATGAATAAATGGATCATTTTTTGAGTTTAGCAAAAGACTTTATGTTTTTTCTTTGAAATCATTGATTTTACACACAATGTTAAATTAACAAGGGACAACAATCTCATTGAGTTTGAAAAAAAACACACCAAAAATACATTACTAATGTTAATAATGTTCAAGTGGTAAGTCTTGAAAATCCAAAAATTTACGTAACCAAAAACGGTGCTTTGGGTTAACTTTATCTAAAAACTAAAAAATAATCACTATAAAAAAAAAAAACAGAATAATGGGTTCTTTGTGGTAACTTTACAAACCTAAAAAAAAAAAAGGGGAAAAAGTATTATTAGTATGGAAACATTGTTTTTAAAATGCATACTATATCATTCATGAGATCAAAGAGAAAAAGAATCCAGAAATCAGTTTGGGAGAACTCTGATTATGAACAGCAAAACACCTTCGTTCTTTATAGAGCCTTCGTAAAGAAGAAATAAAATGCGCTGCATTCAACGATCACAGATTTTGCAGCGTGATGAATGTGCTACCTACAATACGAACACTAGTTTTACTAGACCGAGTGCTTCCGTTTAGTTTTTGCTTATGAGCATGCGTCGTTTTTTTGTCCGTCGGACTAGCATACAGACGAGCGGACTTCGGGGTCCGTCGTAGTTACGACGTAAAGATTTGAAGCATGCTTCAAATCTAAAGTCCGTCGGATTTGAGGCTAAAAAAGTCCGTTGAAAGTCCGGAGAAGCCCACACACGATCGGATTACCAGCCAGCTTTAGTCCGTCAGCGTCCGTTGGACTTTTGTAGACGAAAAGTCCGACCGTGTGTACGCGGCATAAGGCCTCATGCACACCAGACGCTGGTGGAAACTCTGCTGAACACATGTTTTTAAAAGCTGAAACCGGCATTTAGAAACGCCCGTTTTGCCACGTTTGCATGCCGCGTTTAGCCGCGTTTTAGTCTAGAAGCGTCTGCAGAGCAGAGAATGACATTTTGCGACCTGACTTTGGGGCCACATATCTCACCAAGTGGCCCCGAGATATGGAGCCCCAAATCGGGTCGCAAAATGTCAAGCACTTCTGCAGCAGAGAATGACATTTTCCGACCTAACTTTGGGGCCCCATATCTCGGGGCCACTTGGTGCTAGGAACCCCAAATTTGGATATGTTATAGTGTAATGCTGGCCATACACTATACAAAAATCGGCCGAACACATTTTCAAAAAACTAACGTTTGACCGTGACCGCAAACAATCGTGCCATCATGTAATGACCGATAAATCATTCAGTGGACAAAAATAATTTTTTGTTCTTTTTTTACATATACCTTGTGCAGACAGTTCGGACGGGAAACACATTAACCTTGCAATTTATCGTACGTTCGGCAGAAATTTTCCTAACTTGCCGTTCGTTTTTTTCACAAAAATGTCACAAACGATTATCGATTTGTGCCCATTAACTTGCCAAAAAACGAACGAAGTGTCTATATGAACGTTTTTTCGGCCGATTTTTTGTATAGTGTATGGCCAGCATTAGTCCAACTGTGTTAGTACACCAAATTTGGGGTTCCAAGCACCAAGTGGTCCCGAAATATGGGGCCCCAAATCGGGTCGCAAAATGTCAAGCACTTTTCTGCAGCAGAGAATGACATTTTGTGACCCGACTTTGTGACCCCCATATCTCGGGGCCACTTGGTACTAGGAACCCCAAATTTGGATATGTTATAGTGTTAGTCCAACTGTGTTAGCACACCAAATTTTCCTAGCACCAAGTGGCCCCGATATATGGGGCCCCAAAATCGGGGTGTAAAATGTTCCTTTAAAAACACTTATAAACGCAAACGTGGCTGAACGCCAGTACCGGCGTTTAGCCGCATTTGGCGTCTGAAACGTGGAAAACTTTTGCGTCTGAACCCATTTTTGGCTTCTGGAAAAATGAGGTTAAACACAACTGCCTAAAAGCGAGACTGTGTACATGGACACATAGGATAACATTGAATGGGTTCAGGGGCAGTTGAAAAAAGTGTCCAACTGCCTCTGAACGCGAGTTTAACAGCGTCTCTTGTGCATGAGACCTTACACTGAGCACAAAAATCTGCTGGACTGAAAAGTGTTCTTAATAATTCTGGAATGATTATTCACCTGATTAAGGTCAGACCAAAGGAAGGTATTTGGAAAAACGTATTCAAGAGGCTGAGGATCAGCTGCAGGAGGACCTATTTTTAGCTGATCAGGTCCCACAATGGCTTTTAGATGCATTTCATCCCCATGAGGGGATACTTTTACCAGTGTGTTGCAGTTGATATAGATCTATATATATATCTATATCTATATATAGATATATATATCTATATGTATAGATATATATATCTATAAAAAATCCAAAGGGTGAGGTGCACGTCAGTCGTTGTAACATGTGCAAAAGCAATTAAGCCTTCCCAAAGGCTTATAACAGAAAAAAAATCAAGAGGGATTGCTGCACAAAAAAGTGTTTTAATGAAAAAATTAAAACATCCAAAGTATACAGGCAGTCACAGTATTAAAGGTTTCGGGTTGGTACAGATCACGCCCTTCTTCAAAACTTCATGCCCACGAATGACTACAAAGTACAGTTTATATAGAGAGAACTCATCTGCACTCTATCAAGCAATCAAACAG
Organism: Aquarana catesbeiana; assembly: GCF_042186555.1. Classification (NCBI taxonomy): domain Eukaryota; kingdom Metazoa; phylum Chordata; class Amphibia; order Anura; family Ranidae; genus Aquarana; species Aquarana catesbeiana. Next base: position 140,621,709 of record NC_133327.1, on the reverse strand, counting down.
TCTGTCTGGAATCAATTAATTACTGGATCACAGATAACAAAAACTTTATAGTGAACTACGTAATATAATATAACAATATAGTCCCGGAACAAAAAGATCAACAGGTGTAACAGCATTTCCACACTTCACAGATGGTATCAATCGGGAATAAAAAATAAAAATTGTATACTGTATGTATACACATATATATGTATGTACATGTCTGAACGTGCACATGCAAACATATATGCACTAAAATGTGCTATATAAGAATAATGTGTAACGTGAACAATGAAAAAAATTTATATAAAAGAAAAATAAAATAAACCATTTAAAGAAATAAATACAAATCAAAATCTGAATTTAACCCGTTAGGTTGAAGGGTGTCAAGCCGATGTATCCAATTAACTTCTCTTTTTCTCAACTCTAATTCCCTATTGCCACTCCGTCTATTATTTGGCACCCCGTCAATCACCATAAATCTGAGTTGGAAAACAGTATGCCGTAGGCATAAAGTTTTGAAAAGGGGCGTGATCTGTACCTCCCGAAAACCGTTACTACTATAATATGCCTGTATACTTAGGATGTTTTATTTTTTTTCATTAAAACACTTTTTTGTGCAGCAATCCCTCTTGATTTTTTCTATACATATACACACACAAACATATATATATATATATATAAAGATTTAAATGTAAGTCTGTGAAAATCACAAAATTATATAATATATACTGTGTGTGGAGATAGATATATATATATATATATATATATATATATACACACACACACACACGTACATACATATACACACACACACACACAAACAGTATCTCACAAAAGTGAGTACACCCATCACATTTTTGTAAATATTTTATTATATCTTTTCATATGACAACACTGAAGAAATTACACTTTACTACAATGTAAAGTAGTGAGTGTACAGCTTGTATAACAGTGACCTTACTGCTCCTGTGTCCAATTGGGACCTTGTACCCAAACAAAATTGATGTCCTTTTTTTCCTACAAATAGAGCTTTCTCTTGGTGGTAGTAGATCGCCTCTGCGGCTTTTATTTTTTGAATTTTGAAAAAAAAGCAATATTTTTTACTTTTTGCTATAATAAATATCCCCCAAAAGTATATAAAAAAATATTTTTTTCCTCAGTTTAGACTGATATGTATTCTTCTACATATTTTTGGTTAAAAAAAAAAAAAAAAAAAAAAAAAATCGCAATAAGCGTATATTGATTGGTTTGCACTAAATTTATAGCGTCTACAAAATAGGGGATAGATTTATGGCATTTTTATTATTAATGGTTTTTTTAATTAGAAATGGTGGCGATCTGCAATTTTTAATCGGGACTGCGACATAATGGCGGACATTTTTGACACTATTTTGGGACCCCTGTCATTTATACAGCAATCAGTGCTATAAAAATGCATTGATTACTGTATAAATAACACTGGCAGTGAAGGGGTTAAGTGTGTCCTAGGGAGTGATTCTAACTGTGAGGGGGTTGGGCTTCAACACACAGGACAGTGATCACTGCTATCGATGACAGAGATCGGTGATCACTGATCTGTCACTAGGCAGAACCGGGAAATGCTTTGTTTACAAAAGCATCTCCCCACCTTCTTCCTTACCGTGACACGATGGCGGGCACCCGGCAGACATCGAGCCCGCGGGACCCGCGGTCATGGTCACAGAGACCGCGGCGCTCTCGCGTCACCACTTCTTAAAGGGTACGAACCTGTATGCTCTTTTTCCTACCAGTGCCATTCTGACGATGTAAATTGGCATGCGCTGGTCGGCAAGTGGTTAATTAATCAACACTTACTTGTCCCACGGTCCAGCGAAGCGGCCACCTGGAGCCTCGCTCCTCTCCCCCTCCTCTCCTCAGCGCCTCCATTGATACTGTGGGCACCCGCCCGTGACAGCTTACGGCTTCACGACTGGGCGCGCACTGCGCATGTGCGAGTCACACTGCGCTCTGCTGTTGGCCAGCCAATCTTCTGGGACCTGTGTTGTGTCCCAGAAGATCACTGGCAGGGAAGGACCGCCTAGGGCGAGAGGAGGAGTCACCTAGGCGGCCGAGAACCGTAAGAAGGAATTGCCAGATGTCCCTCTCATGAAGGGCGCCTGGGCTCGAGGCTTCCAAACCTTCCGAGCCTCCTCCTCCCCTCCTGAGTAAGGGGCGGTAGGGCCCATGCAGTACCCGGCTTGGTCTGCCGGCGAACGGGTTCCCCTTCGCTGGAGGGGAGGGCCGCTCAAAGCGATTTAGCGCCAGACATAACGGGTTACTTTCATAGGTTCTTTGGGGAGTAGCCTAGAGCTACCACAGAGATGACCGATCCGTCAAGGATCTCTGCTTGCCAAGCCCCTGAACACGCACCATGGAACAAGCATCTTTGCAAAGTAAGCATGAGTTTATGAAACTTGTTATACAACTTTACGCAACACGTATCTATGCAAACATGCATTCCTATGCGAACATGAGGAATCCTGTATATTTTAAGTAAACATGTATTAACATGCCTCATTATGCAACCATGCATGTTGAGGTGATCATGCAACTTTTAGGCAATCATGCAACTTTAGGTGATCAAGTAAACCTGTATTAACATGCCTCATTATGCAGCCATGCATGTTGAGGCAATCATGCAACTCTTAGGCGATCATGCTTTTTTAGACGATCAAGCCTCTCTGTGTGATCAAACATCCTTGTGTGATCAAGCATCCTTGTGCGCTCAAGCAGCCTTGAGTTATCAAGCATCTTATGCGATCAAACATCCTTGTGCAATTAAGCACCCTGTGCGATCAAGCATCTTGTGCGATTAAAACATCTTGTGTGATCTAGCATCTTATGCAATCAAAACATCTTATGTGATTAAGCATCTTGTGCGATCCAGCACCCTTATGCGATCCATCCAAACATGCATTTATATCATGTTACGCAATCACGTGTTTTTAATGCGATCACTGCTGCTCCCTTGCTTGAGGGCCCGGTGTGGGGAAGGGAGATCCACCACATTTCTTTCCACTCTGGGAAGAGGATGCGATTAAACAGCTCACCTCTATAGTAACCCAACCAAAGCTGAGGACAAACGTCTTCAGTAACAAACAGGGGCTGGAAGATTGGAAACAGCTGCAACTGACAATCCCAACAGGTCACCCCGATTAGCCACCTTTGGTATCTCCGGGGAGAAAGATGCTGTGGAGACATGACTAGAATCCTCAGAGTCTGATGGAGGTGCCTTAGGAGCCTTTTTTGAGGTGTCTGTACCCTTCTTGGAAGGCATAGTCCTAAGCACCAAAGCAGAGGTACTAAAGTAACCAGTGCGCCACCTGCTGAGTTATAGTCCAGCAAAGAAAAGCTGCTATTAATACTCAGCCTGATGCTGAGTAAATGTGTACTGGGAACGCCTGTATTTACCAGCTTTTCATGACCTTACTGCTCCTGTGTCCATTCAGCCAGCTGCACTGTATGCTCCAAGGCTGTCTTATGGGCTCGGCAGCCCTGCGCTGTGTGATACATGTGGATGCCGTGCCCCGCACACGGCGCCGCGCTAAGCTATGCCCCATTCCGTCCCCCAACACACACCTCCTTACTTTTAAAATTTACAATTCCCGCGGGCACCTTTCTCCAGGTCCGGCGTGAGGGGAGAGGATAGAAGGGTAAACATATAGGAAGAAACACGGGGAGCCGCCGCTCCCCCGAGGGGGGGTGGCACAAGTTATCTGTTGTAGCCTCCAACACCCTTGCTCCCCAGGGGGGGAGAAGCTGCAGTAAGGTGCTAACTTTACGTGGAATAACCAAGAATCCTCCCCTGTAATATCCTCCTGGTGGCTGAGACTAAGCATGCTGCAGACTGCTGCTGGTGGACTTAAAAGTTCCTAGGATTCTTCACTTACCTGATCCCCGCTGCAGTATTCTGCATATATCAGACAGATCCAACCTTCACCCATCACGGCGGGCTGCGTTTAGTAAACCTTCAAGGACCGGGTCCCTTTTTATCGGGGTTCCACTCCCTTGGACCTGTATAGAACCCTGCCAGGAAAACTTTATGGTAATGTGAGCATGACCAAAGCACTGGGTCCCGGGGTCCAGCCCTCCAAAGAGGGGCGTTACAGGCAAAACCTCATTCTTCTAATACGGGGTACCATCCACTTTGGCCTTAGTGGCACTTTAGATGAATCCGGTCTGTAGAGGCTGTTTAAATCCAGTAAGGATCTCTCCAGCGGAGCTCTTCAGAGCATATCTTCACTCGTGACCAACACCTTAGTCACTGGCAAAAAAAATTAGGTGCTCCCGGGAGGGGTTATATAGGGAGTGAACTTCCTTTCTTGGGGTGCCAGTGTCCATCACCTGAAGGTGGCCTATAACCCACATAGTAATTACTATGCTGTGTCCCGTGATGTACGATGAAGAAAATGAGTACACCCCTAAGTGAAAATGTCCAAATTGGGCCCAGTTAGCCATTTTCCCTCCCCGGTGTCATGTGACTCGTTAGCGTTACAAGGTCTCAGGTGTGAATGGGAAGCAGGTGTGTTAAATTTGGTGGTATTGTTCTCACTCTTATACTGATCACTGGAAGTTCAACATGGCAAAGAACTCTGATCTGAAAAAAAAAAAGAATTGTTGTTCTACATAAAGATGGCCTAGGCTATAAGAAGATTGCCAAGACCCTGAAACTGAGCTGCAGCACAGTGGCCAAGACCATACAGCAGTTTAACAGGACATGTTCCACTCCGAACAAGCCTTGCTATGGTCGACCAAAGAAGTTGAGTGCACGTGCTCAGCGTCATATCCAGAGGTTGTCTTTGGGAAATAGACATATGAGTGCTGCCAGCATTGCTGCAGAGGTTGAAGGTGGTGGTGGTGGGGGGGGTCAGCCTGTCAGTGCTCAGACCATACGCCCCACGCTGCATCAAATTGGTCTGCATGGCTGTTGTCCCAGAAGGAAGCCTCTTCTAAAGATGATGCACAAGAAAGCCCACAGTTTGCTGAAGACAAGCAGACTAAGGACATGGATTACTGGAACCATGACCTGTGGTCTGACACCAAAATAAACTTATTTGGTTCAGATGGTGTCAAGCGTGTGTGGCGGCAACCAGGTGAGAAGTTCAAAGACACGTGTGTCTTGCCTACAGTGAAGCATGGTGGTGGGAGTGTCATGGTCTGGGGCTGCATGAGTGCGGCCAGCACTGGGGCGCTACAGTTCATTGAAGGAACCATGAATTCCAAATGTACTGTGAGATACTGAAGCAGAGCATGATCCCCTCCCTTCAGAGACTGGGCCGCTGGTTAGTATTCCAACAAGATAACGACCCCACACACACCTCCAAGACGACCACTGCCTTGCTAAAGAAGCTGAGGGTAAAGGTGATGGACTAGCCAAGCATGTCTCCAGACCTAAACCCTATTGAGCATCTGTAGGGCATCCTCAAACGGAAGGTGGAGGAGTGCAAGGTCTCTAACATCCACCAGCTCTGTGATGTCGTCATGGAGGAGTAGAAGAGAACTCCAGTGGCAACCTGTGAAGATCTGGTGACGCCCAAGAGGGTTAAGGCAGTGCTGGAAAATAATGGCGGCCACACAAAATATTGACACTTTGGGCCCAATTTGGACATTTTCACTTAGGGGTGCACTCACTTTTGTTGCCAGCAGTTTAGACATTAATGGCTGTGTGTTGAGTTATTTTGAGGGGACAGAAAATTTACACTGTTATACAAGCTGTACACTTACTACTTTACATTGTAGCAAAGTGTCATTTCTTTAGTGTTGTCAAATGAAAAGAGATAAAATATTTACAAAAATGTGAGGGGTGTACTCACTTTTGTGAGATACTGCCTGTGTATGTGTATAGGTTTCTTTGCATGGACATTTCTCAAACAGATAGCACTGGAACATTTGCACAAACTGTCCTCTCTGCTTCCATTGTTTTAGTTCTGGTCAAACACAGCTATATAAATAATGGTTAACAATGGCATGACCTTTTGACATATATAAAATGTGGCATGTATGATATAGTAGTGCCATCTAGGAGGTAGAATTTTGAAATATTTCACCCATAGAAAATGAATGCAACGGAAGTCATAAGAAAGGGGCCACACCCATGTGGAAATGGTTAAACTTTCTAAATAAAAGGCCAGTAACATACAGTACCTGACCGCAAGATTGTGTTTCCAGCGCGATACCATCGCACTGGTTCTCGGCAACAGGGTACTGTGCATGTCGCGCTGGCTCACTCATCGGGAAAGGAAAACTTTGTTTTCCTTCCACAATGAGTGACAGGCAGTGCTGACAGCTGTCTGGTATGAATCCTGAGGGGGAACGCCGTGCCAAATTTTAAATGAAAAAACCGGCGTGGGTCCCCCCCCCCAGAGCATACCAGGCCCTTAGGTCTGGTATGGATTGTAAGGGGAACCCCCTACGCTGAAAAATCGGCGTGGGGGTCCCCCCCAAAATCCATACCAGACCCTTATCCAAGCACGCAGCCCGGCCGGCCAGGAAAGGGGGTGGGGACGAGCGAGCACCCCCCCCTCCTGAGCCGTACCAGGCCGCATGCCCTCAACATGGGGGGGTGGGTGCCTTGGGGGAGAGGGGCGCCCTGCGGGGCCCCCCCACCCCAAAGCACCTTGTCCCCATGTTGATGAGGACAAGGGCCTCTTCCCGACAACCCTGGCCGTTGGTTGTCGGGGTCTGCAGGCGGGGGGCTTATCGGAATCCGGGAGCCCCCTTTAATAAGGGGGCCCCCAGATCCCGGCCCCCCCACCCTGTGTGAATGAGTATGGGGTACATGGTACCCCTACCCATTCACCTAGGGAAAAGTGTCAAAAAAAAAAAAAAAAACAGTACACAGGTTTTAAGAGTAATTTATTAGGCAGCTCCGGGGTCTTCTTCCGACTGCGGGGGGGGGGTCTCCTTCCAACTTTTACCGGTGTTCCACCTCTTCTCCCGGGCCCCACCACTATCTTCTTCCAGCTCTATTGCCAGCGAGGAGCCCGGTCTGCTGGCGCTGTCTTGCCTCTTCTTCCGATGTTGACACGACGCTCTCTCCGGCTGGAATGCTTTGTGCGAGCTGCAGAGCCATTTATATAGGCGGTGACCCCGCCCCCTTGTGAAGTTTTCCTTTCCCAATGAGTGAGCCATCTCGGCGCTGGCTCCTGCGACGGAGCTCACAGGTGTCAAATCTCGGCGAGAAATGCGGCGAGATTGACACAATATCACAACATCAGAGATTCTGAACCAGAGCGCTGAGTGTTCTACACATAGTAATGATATCAGTCTCAAGTTTAGATGCTTGTAACAAGCCATTACATCTAAAGCACAAGGTTCTAAAAATTTACTCAGCCACTCTATGAAATGGTGAACTACCCTTGGGGTGGAGGTATCCCTCTTAAGGGAATCAACCCATTCTGACAACATTTAACGGATTAAAACCACTGCCAACACAAAACAGAGGGCAAGAGCAGCTGACTCAAACTTGGATGTAAGCAGAGACTAACTTCCTGTAAGTGGAACCAGTCTAGCGGTATTCCTGTTAAAAGGTGTGTCAATAGTGCATCTACAGTGGGAACACACCAATTTACAAATTTCCTTTCAAAAAGGAAAAGTTCTGACTCGCAGGTGGGGCTTAGGACTCTAGGTGTTTCCAGTCCTAAGAAGCCTGTCTCAAATAGTGGGTGTAATGAAACTGCCTTTGCTACTGTAGAAACGCTAAAAGACCCAAGTCCTAGAACAGCAGGCTGATTCTCCAGATGCAGTGTAGTATGCACTACATCAATAAAGTTCAAAACAACCCCTGAAAATCTGAGGTAATGGCAAGAGACTGCAATACCTCAAAAACAAATCCCTTCAGAGCCCTAGATTGCTAGGGCTCAGGAAGGTGAGAGACAGACTCTGCAGTGGATGTTGCAGGAAAGCACTTACACACCCCAAGCAGGTGAGCAAAAGCAGCCTCCATGTCCTGAGTGAACACTGAAGTGCCTTAGGACATGGGCAAGGGCTGCTGAGGAAAACTCAGATAAGCATATAAAAACTGGGTTCCCAGATGGAAACTCACACTTTTAAAACCACCCCCAGAACCATACATGACAGCAGGACTGTCCTCTTTGCCTTAGCCAAGAAATGTTGTATCCACACAGCAGTAATGCAGCTAGGCCTCTGCTACTCACAAACCTGGGCAGCTAGTACCGATGTGGGTTGTAGGTGGCTGGAGGTTACTACGGGCAGTGGAAACAGACCAAGAGATGCAGGTGGAGCTTCAAGGTCAGAAACAGCATTTGGATGTCTCTTTCTCCAGGTTGAATGGCAGGAGCGAACACAAAGCACATGCATTGCTCAACCAGACAGATAAAATTAGCACGCAGTCCCATTGGTGCAACAGCAAGTTCATTTCTGGTACCTTAACCCGAACGGCCTTACCCACAAGTGAGTCTTCAGAAACAGGGTCACATCTGGAACCAACGCAGTACGCTTATGTGTGAAAAGCACCACAGGGCAGCCTAGCCCCATGCGTACAGTCTAGCATGCTCTGGGTAAAGTCTGCAAAGCTAGGCTGAGTTACAGTGCATCAGGAAAGTATTCACAGCGTATTGTCTGTAGACCTCAGAGACAGGATTGTATCAAGGCACAGATCTGGGGAAGGGTACAAAAAAATATCTGCAGCATTGAAGATCCCAATGAGCAGTGGCCTCCATCATCCATAAATGGAAGAAGTTTGAAACCACCAGAACTCTTCCTAGAGCGGGCCCCCCAGCCAAACTGAGCGATCGGGGGAGAAGGGCCTTAATCAAGGAGATGACCAAGAACCGGATGGTCACTCTGAGGGGGCTCCAGCGTTTTTCCGTGAAGAAAGGTGAAACCTCCAGAAGAACAAACATCTCTGCAGCACTCCACCAATCAGGCCTGTATGGTAGAGTGGCCAGAGAGAAGCCCCTCTTCAGTAAAAGACAGCGCACCTGAAGTTTGCCAAAAAGGCACCTGAAGGACTCTCAAACCACGAGAAATAAAAATTATCTGGTCTGATGAACTCTTTGCCCTGAATGGCAAGCGTCATATCTGGAGGAAACCAGGCACCGCTCATCACCTGGCCAATACCATCCCTACAGCGAAGCATGGTGGTGGCAGCAAAAGTATGTGGAGATGTTTTTCAGAAGCAACTGGGTGACTAGTTATGATGAAGGGAAAGATGAATGCAGCAATGTACAGAGACATCCCTGATGAAAACATGCTTCAGTGCGCTCTGGACACAAGACTGAGGCGAAGGTTTACCTTTCAACAGGATAACGACCCTAAGCACACCCCATCAAGATAACAAAGGGGCTATGGGACAGAATGTCCTCAAGTGGCCCAGACTTGAACCAGATTGAACATCTCTGGAGAGATCTGAAAATGGCTGTGCACCTACACTCCCCACCCAACCTGATGGAGGCTTGAGAGGTCCTGCAAAGAACAAATGGGAGAAACTACCCAAAAAAATAGGTTTGCCAAGCTTGTAGCATCATACTCAAAAAGACTTGATGCTGTAATTGATGACAAAGGTGCTTCAAAGTATTAAGCAAAGGCTGTGAATACTTATGTACATTAATTTTATAACATTACAAAGATTTCAAACAAACTTCTTTCACGTTGTCATTATGGGGTATTGTTTGTAGAATTTTGGAGGAAAAAAAAATAATTTAATCCATTATAGAATGTAACATAACAAAATGTGCTAAAAAGCAAAGTGCTGTGAATGCTTTCCAGATGCACTGTAAATCCAATCAAGATAGCTGCAATATAGAGACCAGCTGAAGAAGTGGTGCAAGTGAAAAATCTTAATTGAAGATGAAGATGAAAGAATCCACGAAGAAAGAAGGCCCAATAAATAAACAAATAAATAAATAGGACTTTCAGAAATCTGAAGAAAAGGTTTTTAACCTTTCAGGATACTGGCAAAAAATAAAAAACACTGAGAGATACTGGCTAGAGGAGGGGTTATACAGGGTCTGGCGTAGTCTTACGTACTAACCTTCTGAAACCCAGTGTCCCTCACTGGACCAAAAAAAAAAAAAAATGTAGTTTACAATAGCTGCCCTCCTGACAATGCTAGTCAGTCCTGAATACTTTCACAGACCTGGAACAAGTATGCAAACTGGGAAAATAACAGACGTGAAACAGGTTTGTGGATCCTGAAAGAAAGAACTTCTAATTTGCACATATCTTTTGGGTCAGAAAATACTACAGCAATCAGATTGTTAAAAAGGTAATGAACTAATATTTTGTAGGAGGAAAAGTTAAGCAAGGGCAGCCTATATAGTGTTTTCCTTAAAAAATACTTTTAGGTACAAACAAAATTGAATGCCTTGCTCAACTTGTGTGCATCTCCTCTCAGCGTGGCCATTGTTCCTTCTGCTGAACACTGCAGATGCATATGAAGTTTTGGGCAAAGTGCATATTACCGATATAAGGCTTTGCGGTGTTGTCTACCCACTTGTATTCATATGATTACAGCTATCATAACAGGAATTTTGACTTACCTGTAAACTCGCTATATTGGAGTACAGTACAGGACACAGACTAGTATTCATAAACTCTGTGGTATAGGCTGGTACCTTCAGGTGACTGGACACTGGCAAAGTACTTAAGGGCTTGGAGTGCCACCCATATAACTCTATCCCACTCTGAGTAACAAATGACTAGTACTGTATTGCAAGATATGGAATTTCCAGGTAAGTAAAAAAAAAATTCCTCTTATCGTAATCATACAGTACAGAACACAAGCCCAGAGAGATCCCAATCAATTAATAGGAAGAATGGGCAACAACTTGGCAAACAGAACTTTGCCAGCTTCAGAGTGCCACCGCAAGAACCTTACAGCTCAAAGCAGCATCCAGAGGACTGGACATCTACCTGGTAAAATGTAGAAAGCGTATGAGCAGAAAACAAGGTGGTAGCCATATGAAACTGGGCCAGAGAGGCTTTGTGCTGAAATGCCCATAAAATCCCCACCAACCTGGTGGAGTGGGCACATAAAAGTGCAGGAGTTTTATCCTTTGGAGTGTAAGCTCTAGAAATCAGTTGTGTTATCCATTGATTGATGGTGGACTTGGGAGCAGGATGTCCCTTGCAAGGTTCCAGGCAATGAAGAGCAATTTCCTTTGGGTGCTTTGAAATGGGACACAGACGAAAGGAACAGGTCTTCACTGAGGTGGAAAACTGATATCACCTTAGGAAGAAAGGATTGTTATGGGCGTAAGATTACCTTGTCATTGTGAAGATTGAGGAACAGATCCCTACAAGAGAGCTATCAGCTCAGAGACTTGTCTGACAGACAGGATGCCTTTGTAGGACAGGTCCTACATTTTGACCCTGACCCTGATTTTAGATGCACCTTGAATGACGGTTTTAAAAAGGTAGAGCAAAGACTGAGGTTTTTGAAAAAAGAATAGACAAGGCCGAAACCTCTCCTTTTAGTGTTCAAAGCCAAGTTCTGATTATTGAAGGCCAGAATGCAAGGCATAGAGTCTCTAAGATCAAAGTGCCTGAGCTCACATAAGGCAAAGAAGGTTCTCCAGGTACAATAGATCTTTCTCTAGCTTTTCCTGCTTTTAAGTGGTTGTTAACCCACTTCTATTAAATCAACTTATCCCCTCTGTACCATAACAAATGTGTCCCTGTGTCATGTAAAAAATCTGGCGATCTGTATATGAGCTCGGCTCCCAGCTGACTTGTCAGCTCTCTTTGGCTCACAGTTCCAGTTGGTGGCGCCGAGCACTCCCGCTGACGTCAGCCAGGGAGGAGGGGGAGAGAGAAGCGATCCGACAGTCAGCTGAGCGCCAGGAGCCGCGCTTATATAGGTACAGATCGGCAGAATTTTCACATTATACAGACACAGGGACACTTGTTATTATGGTACAGAGGGGATAAGGTGATTTAGTAGAAGTTATGAGAGGAGCGGGGGTCTGGTACGAGCAGACAGGCAAGGAGGGGGGAGGACAGAGGAGACACAAACAGAGGAGAGCAGAGCTGCGGATGAAGAAATCACATAAACAGACCACAGCTCAGCAGCCCTGATTATCGTAGTCAGTTTACAAGGGGGGGTATAGCCAGGCAGGATCAGCCAGGGATTTGAGGTGTTACAGGGGACCAAATGACCGCACAAGAACTGTGCTGTACAACATGCTTTAAAGGCCCAGGATCTGTTTCTATTTTTTTGGGGGTGGGGGGTTAACAAACGCTTTAAGCAAGGTAGGAACAAAAGACTCAGACGACTCAACAGCCATGCCATTAAGGCTAGTTAGTAACTAAGCAGCAGGATGGAATAGAGGGCCCTGCGACAGCAGGTCTGGCCTGCTGGAAAGAGGCCAGGGATGATCTACTAGTCAGAGTATGTCTGTGTACCAGGTTCTTCTAGGCTAGTTTGGTGCAACAAGAATCACCTGCTTCTTTTCTTGCTCTATTTTGTTGAGCAGATGTAAATTTTTTACTGGAGGAAAGGCACAGATTACCTTGTACGAAGACAAGGTAATTATCAAGACATCCACTGCCAGTGCTAAAGAGTACTTGATCCTGGCCACAAGCAGAGGTAGATTGTTGTGGAATCTGGATGGCCAGAATACCCACATTTGGGGTCCCCCAGCTCTAACATATCAGGCTGAGGATATCAGGGTGAAGGTCCCATTTCACTTGATCCAGGAGGTGGCATCTGGAATTCCTTGCTTGATTGGACAAGAGCATGGGTAGGTTAAGAGGAGCATGCTCACTCCCAGCCAACAAGATGTTGTGCTGAAGTGGTATTTTTTGAAATTGTGCACTTGGAACAATCTCAAACTAAGGGATCATGAAGCTATAATTAATATGGATAATCTAACCTAGAGATGTCTCTCTGACCTCAATTCCTAAATGTGGGATCCGAAAGAAGACCTTTGCTTTGGATGTGTATCTACTCAGACCCAAGTATTCCAGGTGAAGATGAGGCTGGAGAGCAGATTTCTGGAAGCTGTTCACCCAGACAGCATCTCAATTGTCCTTTAGGAGTTGGCAGACAGCTGAAAGGGAGAAGGTTGTCTATATAATCTGTGAACTGGATGTTCTTAGAAGGGCAAGCAGAGGTGCTAGGACCATTGTGGATACCATTAGAGCACAGGACTGGCCAAAAGGCAGTGCAAAAACTGGAAATTGTCTTGCATTGCACTGTAAAGCACAGAAACTGTTGATGAGGTGGATAAGTGGGAATATGCAGATAAGCATCTAGAACCTCAGATGCCAGATGAACACCTGGCATCTTACAAGCAGCTTCATATGCCCAGAATTTAAGCCACAAGACTGAATAGAGCCACACATGTGCATAGAGATTAGAGCCATTCTAGAAAATGGTTTCATTAGTTGTTCTAGAGCATCCACACAAAAAAGAGCAAGGCAGAGAGTAACTGTTGTAATTGTTCAGTTAAGGCACGGCCCTAGAATATAGGGCCATGTTGGTTGTTCATTTCCCTAGTCCAGTTAGCTGCAGTTTAACAGACAAATCTTCTAGAAAAAGCTGGGTCTGCAAGAGTAAAGAACCTTTAAGAGCATCTCAAAGTTTCTAGCGTCTTTTTAGATTTAGCAGGTCTCCTTGTACCCAAAGGGTGCATGGTACAATGGAGAGGAATAGAGTGCAACAACCCCAAGGCTTTTGCACACAGAATTGAGGATATCCACATGTGCAAGCATACTGCATAAAGCTGCAACTTCAGGTATTTGGGAGGCTGAGGATAAGACATCTTCTTCAGCCTCCTCCGACCCTGCCTTTAAGTATCCTCCTTATTCACGTCTATGTGGGGCATATCAGGATCCGACCCAAGTAAAGACTGAACACAGAACATGGCCTTTTGTAGGCTTGGACAGAATTGACTGTATTAAATACATTAGTTGTCAGAGAAATTGTGACAGTCAGCCTTTGTCAGGTAGGCGGCTTGTAGCATGCGGATGCAGAGACTGTGGTTAAAATAGAGTCCAGATCTGATGCAGGGGAAGCATTGGCACCCTGAAGCGGAGTGTTGTGCAGGACTTTGGCAGAGCATATGTTCACCTGGTTTTTAGCAAAAATTCTCATTCTCTCTCTCTATATCTATCTACATATACACACACCTATATTTAAATTTATATTACACACATACACTATAGTTCTACCTTAATCCCAGAGTGATTTCTCCACAAGTGGAAAAAAAAAAAAATAAAAAAAAAAAAAAAAAAAAAAAGGAGGTTCATCACCTTAGGACACTGGGGGGAAAAAAAAAAAAAAAAAAAAAAGATGCAGACTCCAAGTGGAGTAGAGTTATAGGGAAGGCACCCAGGGGGCATGTTCTAAAAAGCTTTGCCAGTAAACAATCACCTGAAGGTACGAGCCTATAACCCAGGGTCTAGGAATACTCAGCCTGTGTTCTATGATCTACATTTGAGATAAAATCATTTCCTTTTATACCACAGGCTGCTTCGCATCATAGTGACACAGCAGAGGGCCAGCAAGATGAAACTTCCTCTACCGGAGTAACTGGGCAGAACGTGACTAAGACATTCCTGTCCTATAGCTAGTTTGTGGTTCTAAGACACAAACATAAATAATGCTTTTCTCAGCATAAGTAGAGATATACTATGAACTTGGGGGGTGGAAATAAAGAAACCCTTGTTTAACAATGATTTATAGAACACTAAAGAAAAGTAAAACAGGAAGGCAGAAAAGGAAAGGTAAGCGCCAAAGAGTAACAAGCAACATTATGTACATATGGAAACTTTGACACATATAATTAGGGCACTACAATAACACTACAACAGATTCTGCATTGGCTTGTTTGGTGCTTTAAGAAGAAACTTCTTCAAAACACGGAACACAAGTAGGAGTTACTTTTATAGTGTACATGGGATAAACAGCACTATACACAAGCATGTATCACACACACTAATCTGTTCTCATACGCAGCACCAGGTAATAAATGAATAAGAAGAAAATAGGCTTCCTCGTTACAGAGAAAGTTCTTAAGTCCAGAATAGCAACTGGCAGAGCAGTCAGTCAGGCTGGGATTGATGAGTAACTAGGTTCATTCCCATCCAAATAAAAAAAAAAAAATAAAAAAAAAAAAAATTACTATATACATGTGAATGGCTCGCGGTCACTGGGACAACAGCGAGCAAACAGCCAACTGTACGCGGTTGTCAGTAAACAGAGCAGCAGTCCCACTGATCAAATTTTGTCTTTGTGTTTCACTTTGGAAAGCCTGCGGGTTGCACCACTTTTATTCAGCAATTTTAGGACACGATCCTTGTGATCCAAAACTTTAAGCATGCAGTCCCGGGACTCTGTGATTTGATCCATGACAAGCTTACAGCGCTGCATGTTACCCTGTAAAAAAAAAAAAAAAAAGTAAATACAGTTATAAGGTAAACAGAAGATGATATAACCCAGTACTACACTGTTTTGGTGTTATGGTGTAAATTAAAATTTTTATTTTAGACAGTAACATTTTGTAATCACTTCATGACCAGAGCTAATTCAACTTTGCAACAGTGCATCAGTTCAATCAACAATTGTTTTTATCCTGTAAGATATCCATATGAATGCAAGACTATAGGACAACAGTTTTTCTGTCAGTAGCATAAAATCTTGATTTGCCTGTTACTTTCATAAGCAAACCCCAAGTACGGTAATAAGAAAATAAAAATGTAAAATTTCAACATTTTGCACATTTTTCTAACTCTTGAATAAAATAAAATTATTTATGTGCAGCACTTGTAATTGTAAACCCAAGAAATATGCATTAAAAAGTATTTAAAAACAGGTACCTTATAATTTTGACAAAAAAAAAAAAAAAATAAAAAAAAATAAAACTGCAATAACTAACCAAAACCTATGCCACAATTTTGCCAATTTGTACCCATTTATAACACTGGGTTTGGTGAATAATCCTATTTAAATAATAAAAAAAAACAGTGGTGCCCGGTTGCAAAGCAGGCTTGGTAAGGAGGGGGTTATTTTGCTTTAAGTTAAGCCCGCTTTCACACTGGGGCGGTTTGCAGGCGCTATTGCGCTAATAATAGTGCCTGCAAACCGACCCGAAACAGCCGCTGCTGTCCCACCAGTGTGAAAGCCCCGAGGGCTTTCACACTGGAGCGGTGCGCTAGCAGGGCGGGAAAAAAAGTCCTGCTAGCAGCATCTACGGAGCGGTGTATATATCGCTCCTGCCCATTTAAATCAATGGGACAGCGCGGCTATACCGCCGGCAAAGCGCCTCTGCAGAGGCGCTTTGCGGTGGTTTTCAACCCTTTCTCGGCCGCTAGCGGGGGGTAAAACCGACGGTAAAGCGCTGCTTACAATAGTGGCGCTTTACCGCCGACGCCGCCCCCGCCCCATTGTGAAAAAGGGGCCTTAATGATTCTCCCTAGGTTTTTTGTTTTTTAATAAATAAACCTTTCTGCTGCCAGAAGACAGTGCTATATACTGTATGTAGCCGAGCTGATACAGCTCAGCTACATCATGGCAGGAGTAACTATTTATGTTTTTAATCGAAATATTTATTACATTTTTTGTTTGGTTTACAGAGTACAAAAATAGACAAATAAAAAAGGCATACAAAATATCAGCTAAACAAAAACCGTTCCTCATATGGATTAGAAATATCACTAGAACACCTACATATCACAGTAATAAAATGTTTAGAAAGTTATGATGCACATAGCATAACATGTAAAGCACAACAAAACTTTTAAAGCAATTTGTCCTTATACATCAATTGGTTTTTGTGAACTTTTTGTAACTTCATGCTGATCATGGGAGGATTAGAGCTCTTCCACAAAGTGGAATGGCAAGATTTTGCTGCATTTACAAAGTGAATTAAAGTGAATTAGAAGAGATCTCTGGTATACTGCTGTGTGGGGGAAAAGACGATGATGGCTTGTCTGAAATTTTGTAGTAAAGTGCTGAGCCATTTCCCTTATTCCAGTGTAAAGATTTCCAGTGTTCTATACCATTTGGACAGAAAATTGAAAATGGTCTTGTGTTTATTTCAGTTATTAAACAAGAAGCCCTTATATTTAACCGAATAGAAGGCTATGATTTCATAATGAAATGCTCCTAACGTCACTTACTACAACCTGTAAATATTATACCCTTTTTCCTTGTGAAAGGTGGGCAGCAAATATGCAGTCCAAATACCAAATCTTTTTTTTTTTTTTTTTTTTTTTTTTTAATAAAACACACACACACACACACAACATAGCAATAGCATATCCACTGTCCTTGCTTTCTTTATTTCTAACAAATATGACAAGACCAGACAATTTGTTGATGCATTCCTTTTACCATAAGAACCAATAACTATCCAATATTAATTTGCAATAAACCTTTAACCCTAAACCAATAAACCCCAAGTTAAAATTCGACAAAAATTTAGTGACTACAAAACACATCTAATTCCACATACGCAGAATTGTGTGTTACGTTGTACATTGTTTTTTTTTTAAACTGGAATAATTGGAGGAGGAATCTTCTACAGGGGGAAAAACAAAAAATGAAATACTGTATTAAACATAAAATTAGAGATTGCATGTAATACCTGTATTAACTCATTGATCCTGTGCAAATCATCATCTGTGGCAGTCTTCTTTTTGGGGATGAGCCCCTCTTGCAGAACAGTTAACCGATCAAACACATCTTGTTCCAGTTTAATCTGGGAGGAAGAGAATGGTTGTTAAAATAAAATAAAAAAAAATAAATAAATAAAAAGAACAAACAACTACAAACTGAAAGGCTCACCAGCTGTAGCAACTGTGCGGCACAGAGATGCGTTTTCCAGCCCTGCACACGACAAGCAATCCCCTTCTGGTTGGCCATCTCCTGTAATGTCAACTTTTTCTCCTCTGTAACAAAGCATCACAAAAAGGAGCTCAAATTTGGTCTGTTTCCTAGCTGAAATGTTGTCACGCTCATAATTGGCTCATAGCAGATGACTCTAATGCTGCAGTCGCTCTAGAAGCTTCTCTAGTGGGTTCATACGAAGCCCTACGAAATACATAGAGTTAAAGATCCACATCCCCTAACTAGATCTATGCGCACGGTGATCAGAGCATGGGGCAGCAGTTGTCTCCTATGCTAGGAATAACTTGGGACATTACTCTCCAAACACTCCCTTATGGATGAACCCCTCTCTACCAGAATTCCAATCCATTCCGGATCCTGCTCTGTGGGCTGGTCATGGCATCTGCAATCTATCCCACATTTGTGAGGGTGGCGCATTACAAACATTTGACCAAATTAAAAATACATTTGATCTACCCAACTCCTATTGCAGGGATATGCAATTAGCGGACCTCCAGCTGTTGCAAAACTACAAGTCCCATTATGCTCTGCCTCTGGGTGTCATGCTTGTGGCTGTCAGAGTCTTGCTATGCCTCATGGGACTTGTAGTTCTGCAACAGCTGGAGGTCCGCTAATTGCATATCCCTGTCCTATTGCTTTTGGTTTTTCCAGCTCCGGCATGGTTTCACTACACAATTTGGGACATCTCCTTTGCTTTTGTAACAGCCTGATATGGAATTACTCCTTCCGGATGATTCCCTTAAAAAAAACATTATCGTCCATTTACAGGGCATTACAGCCGACTGTACATCATGGACTGGAAGGCTTTTATTCCTTCTGGGTTGCGGAGTTGGATACGGAAGACTGGGAGGATGTGTGAGAGATTCCCTTCCTTAGCTCATTGCCGCTAGATACTATCTAATCAAGTTTAAAACTATACACAAGTTTCATTATACACCATGCTGATTACATAAAATCTACCCAGATTGCCCACCATGCTGTTGGCGTTGCCAAACTGACTCTGCCAATTACTTACACATGATTTGGTCTTGTCCCTTACTGCAGGTCTTTTGGACCAATGTTCTCACTTTTATCACCAGCTTAACTATTGTTCCTATACCCCAGATGGTGGATGTCTGCATTTTAGGGCTGGAAGATGCTCTGGCCCCACCCAAAGCTGTTCGCACGTTGCCAAGTTTGCTTCTGTTTTACGCTCGGAAGAGCATTGTACTTAAGTGGAGAGCATCTTCTGCACCTACTCTCAATATGTTGAGTTGAAGTTACTGTTTAATTTGATCATCCCGCTGTATAAAGAAACCTACACATACAAGGGCTGCCTGAAGAAAAAATTTAATAAGGTGTGGGATGTATGGTTAGACTCTGATACCACCGTGACTCAACAGCAAGACCCTGACACTAATCTATCTTAACCACTTAGGGGCCGAGCATCTTTCTGAAATTTGGTGTTTACAAGTTAAAAACAGGTTTATTGCTAGAAAATTACTTAGAACCCCCAAACATTATATATATTTCTTTTAACACCCTGTAGAATAAAATGGTGGTTGTTGCAATACTTTCTGTCACACCGTATTTGCGCAGCGGTCTTACAACCGCACTTTTTTTTTGAAAAAATACACTATTTTGAATTAAATAAAAGTCAGCGACTTTACTAGTAAAAATCAATCAAAAACACCCCATAGTTTGTAGACAATATAACTTTTGCGCAAACTAATACGCTCATTGGGATTTTTTTTTTTTACCATAGCAGAATACATATTGGCCTAAATTTCCGAAGAAATTTGATTTTGTTTTAAATTATTTTATTGGATATCTTTTATACCCGAAAGTAAAAAAAATGTTTTGTTTTTATTTTTTTTCCTAAATTGACGGTCTTTTTCAGTTTATCGCAAAAAATAAAAAAACCACAGAAGTGATTAAATACCAGCAAAAGAAAGCTCCATTTCTGGGAAAAAATTGTCAGTTAAAATAATGCAGTGCCGTATCGCAGAAAATGGCCTGGTCATGAAAGGGGGTAAATCTTACGGAGGTCAAGTGGTTAAAGCAGAGTTACGCCCTCCACTTTAAAAATAAAAAGTCAGCAGCTACACATACTGTAGCTGCTGACTTTTAACATTAGGACCCTTAACTGTCCTGGAGTCCAGCGATGTCGGCACTGCAGCCGATGTTTCCATCGGCTGGTCGGGTGCTGCTGCTGCCACTGGGGGTAAGGGAGCCTGGCAGTGTAGCCTTTCGGCTTCACGACCGGGTCCCTACTGCGGATACGCGAAGCACACTGCGCTCTTGCACTGGTCCGGCTGAAGGGGAGTGAGGAGGAAGGGGACCGAGCTGCTGACGTAATTCGCCGCAGCCCAGTCTCCCAGAAGTGGGGACAGGGTAGCTGTAAAAAACAAAAAACAAAAACCTGGTATCCGCTTCCCCCAAAAGGTGGCAAATGTGGCACAGGAGGGGGGAATCAGATAAGTGGAAGTTCCATTTTTGGGTGGAACTTCGCTTTAATGTAAAAAAAATAAAAATAAAAATCTGCTTTGTAAAATATTTGGACGATTTAGTTTTTTTTGCAAAACTGATAATTTTCTATGGGACACTATACTACAAAATAGTCCCACAAACGCGGGCCATTGATTTCAACCAAGATTTGTTAGTTTGCACATACAAAAAAGTATTTTTTCCTAACAAATTCATTCAAGACCATGTTGCAAAAAGGAATTACACCCAAATGAAGGTCTAAGGAGCAAAGCTAAATTTTAGACAACAAAATCCTAAATTTACAAGAATTCAACTACAGGTGAATTTAATTATTCATTTACCAGGTTACTTAAGGAAAACCCCTCCATGTCAGCAATGGCACCACATGGGCGAGAAATGTCACAAAGCCTACGAAAATAATTTCTTTACACAAGAAAGGTGAAGGCTACAAGAAGATCAGCAAAGCTTTACTCATCAGTCAGAATCCTGTAGCAAAAGTGATACAAAAATTTAACAAAGATGGAGCTGCAACCATCTTACAGACGTCCACGGAAGTTAACACCTCGACAGGAGCGGCGTATGCTGATGAGAAGGGTTAAAGGAAAAAAAAAAAAAAAAAATAATCATCATGCAAGTTCACTGCAGTTAGCTAGAGAAGTGGAAAGCCAAACTGGGGTGATTGTTTCCCGTGACACTACACTGTGTACACTGCAGAGGAATTGCATGCATGGGTGTGGTCCATGAAGGAAGCCTATCCTGAATCCCATGCAAAAAAAAAAAAGCCTGCCTAGAATTTACCAGGACCCATGCTGAAAAGGAAGACGACTATTGGGACTCTGTACTCTGGAGTGGTGAGACAAAAATAAATGTTTTTGCAACTGATGGCTTCAAAACTGTATGGCATCGCAAAGCTGAGGAGCACAAAGAAAACTATATGGTGCCTATAGTAAAACGTGGTGGGGGCAGTGTCCTCTGGTGGGGCTGCATGAGTGCTGCTGATGTTGGGGAGCTGCATTTCCTTGATGGTATCATGATGTAACAGATGTACTGCTCTATATTGAAAGAGAAGATGCTACCATCACTCCGTGTCCTTGGTCGTCGTGCACTTTTCCAACATGACAATCATCCAAAGCCACTGTTGCATTTCTGAAGAACAGGGTGAAAGTGATTCAGTGGCTAAGTATGTCTCCTGATCTGAACCCAAACAAACACCAATGAGAAATTCTGAAGAGACAAGTTAAGCATCACTCTCCATCCAGCATTCAGGCTCTACAAGAGTTCATTCTTGAAGAATGGAAAAAGATGGATTTTGCAATATGTCGCCAACTTGTTCATTTCATGCCCAATACTTGATGCTGTCCTTACAAATCATGGAGGTCATACAAAATACTAGATGTAGAAGGATTTGTTATGGGATGTAGTCATTTTTGAATCAACTAATTTGAGTAAAACTGAAGATTTTGTAATCCAAGTTATATTATTAACCTTACTTTCATGTAATGAGCTGAACAAATGTTCTATAAAGCTCAGTTGTCATGTCAAAATTTTGGAAATTATTCATGTATTCATTGAGATACTAATTAAAACACCACTTTTTTTGCTGAGGTGTGTGTATGTGTGAAAATATATAATATATACACACACACCTCCCTGTCACTCCAAGACCAAACAAAAGCAAATACTGCATATTTTAGTATATCATTTTGCCTTTTTAGGTTACTGACCTTTGACCCGTACATCACTATAACGTTGGAAATGATGGTAAGCTGCTTTCCAAGGATTACGATAATGGCGCAGCAGCGTAATAGGAGGTCGAGGCCTAACAGGAACGTAACGTACACCTTCCTCATCTGCAATTAAACAAACAGATTTTACAAACACAAGACAATTAAAACATTGAATCTAAACAGATTAGGAGAGAAAGCTACAATACCTATGTACTCCTTAGGAGGAGACTTGCGCTTCTCTGGCCTTGATGTTAAGGGCTTTACTGTGTGACATCTTTCCTCATCTGTGCTGTTGGTCTCCATCATGTCTCCCTCTTCAGTTGATATAACATGCTGCTGTTTGCGAGGTTTCTTGCGGGGAGAGGCTCCTGGAGGCAATTCCCCAGCAGACACAGAGATATTATTGGCAAGAAGAACCAGTGGGGAGGCGACAGATCCAGGGGTCAGTGGATGAACTGCTGGATAAATGAAAAAAAAAAAAATTGGATAACTGCAGCAACAGCTTATTGAAATCTCCTATCCTAGTTAAAGAAATTCCAAAACAGCAAGCATAATCCCAACTGTCAATGGGATTTTATGTTGGGAGTTCGACAAGTTAAGTAGAAAAACTTATTAAAGTGGAAGTTCTACCTATAGGTAAGCCTTATTCTAGACTTACCTATAGGTACTGTAAATCTCTCCTAAACGTGTGGCATTCAGGAGATATTTACCATTTACTGCGCTGATGAGGTCATCAGCACATGCACTCTGAAGGTACGGCCGCCGGTGCTGTTTCTTTAGGTGAGTGTGCCGTGACCGGCGGCTCCGGCGTACATGTGCGGGAGTGACATCACGCGGTTCCGGGCAGTCACAGAGCCGGAGTCCGTGGCCCCGGAAGGAAGATGGGCGAAGATGGATGCGGCCTGCAGCGGGGACGGCGCAGGCTTTGTTTGCAGGTATCACAATGTGCTCGCATGCGATGCAGGGAAGAAGAAAGGAAGAAAAACCCACCAGTGGGGATGACGTCACTGCCATGCATGCGTGGGAATTCAGCCAAATTTGCCATTGCTGAATTTGTACAGTGAGCTGTGTGTGCCCGGTGGACAGGCAGATAAGTAGTTTTAGAGCGGAAGAGACAAAGAATGCCTTTTGCATTAAAAATCCTGCCCGTTTGCTCATTTTTATAACTTAGCCTAATGTTACAATTTAAAGGGGGGAAAAAGCCTAAAACAAATCATGAATTAAACAGACGAGGTTTATTCTGTGTGTACCCTGGACTTTATAAATGAAAAGACATAAGGGAGAAAATTGTCACACAACTCCTTGAAGCAGATTAAACTAGCCAAAACTTTATCTAGATAAAAACTAAGCAGGACATCATAAAATTACCAACCTGAAACTGGCCTAGTTATATCCATTGGTTCTGCCTCCTCCTTCACTTTCGCCTCAGGGACTGCTGCTCCTGAAGGTGCACTGCTCAGGAGAGGTGGAGGTGCAGATAAGGCAGGAACAGTAACAGGAGGAACATGGATGCTGCTGGGAAGGGGTCCAGGCATAGGCTGAGATGGTGGGCTGGGCACAGCAGCTGCAGGATGATGAGAAGAGGGCAGAGATGCAGCTGCACTCGGCTGATCACCACCTGTGCCTGGATCCCCAGTCACGCCTGGAGTCACGGAAATGTGAGGTTCGGCTTTTGGTTTTACACTAAGAAAAGAAAGGAAAAATAATTAAAAAAAAAAAAGTGTGTAAAATTGCTTTAAAAAATGCGTGTTTAAAACATAATGACAGTAATCTGCACATCTTTTGGTAGATGAAGCGTTTTTATGGCTGTCTGTATCTCTACAGGAAACACTTTGTCACTTCCTGTTTTGTTGCCATGACAGGAAGTAATCTTCTGGCTGCAGCAGGGGTTAATATAAATAACGGGCTGTCATAGGCTGTCAAGAGAGCCCTACTATGCTGGGTCAGCTCCGCCGTTCATGGAAACCATACTACAGCTTCTATGAATGAAATGTGATCTATGAATGAAAGGGTCAGACCCATCAATAATCAACCCTTCCTCCATTCATAAATCCTTTTCATTCATTGAAGCTGTAGTACAGCCTCTACGAATGCAGCAGCTGGAAGGAAAAGCCAGGGATAAATTTGGCTGATGAAAGCCTGTGACAACCATTAGTTTTTAACCCCTGCTGCACCGAAAAGGGGGAAGACTTCAACTAACAAAAGAGGCATTGGTACAAAGTACACATCCTACTGACTGAAAGTTATGTGCCTTGTGCTGATTTTTTTATTTTTTTGTCTGAACTTCAGGCTACTTTCACGCAGCCAAGGGCAGCCACCAGCAAGAATCTGTAGATTCCTGCCTGTGGTTCTAAATGCTGCCTGTACACACTGTGTGCCACCAGCAGCAGTCAATGGCAGCTGTCAGATTTGTACACCGAACAAATCAATGGCAGGTGCTGTTTGGCTGTAACTGCTCAGTTACATGTGAATAGAGCCTCCATTCGACCTTGGACACAGTGGAGTTGATTTACTAAAACTGGAGAGTGCACAATCTGGTGTAGCTCTACAATGAAACTAATCAGCTTCTACTTTTTTGTTTTGTCAGAGCTTAAAGCGGACTGCCACCCAAAAGTGGAACCTCTGCTTATCCAACTTGTTCACATTTGGTACCTTTCAGGGGTGAGCGGGTACATGTTTTTTTTACAGGTACTCTGTCCCCACTTCAGGGAGACTGGGCCACGGCGAAGTACATCAGCAGCTCGACCCCCCTCCTCCCTCCCCTTCTGCCGGGCCAGTGAGCGCAGCGCGCCTGCGCAGTAGGGACCCGGTCGTGAAGCCAAAAGGCTACACTGCTGGGTTTCCTTACTAGCAATGGTAGCGGCAGCACCCGACCAGCCGATGTAAACATCAGCTGCAGTGCTGACATCGCTAGACTCCTGGACAGGTTAAGTGACCTAAGGTTAAAAGTCAGTAGCTACAGTATGTGTAGGTGCTGACTTGATTTTTAAAGGGGCAGGCGGCACTCCGCTTTGATTGAACAAGCTAAAGTTAGAAGCCAATAGGCTACCATCCATAGCTGAATCAGACTTTTACTAAATCAACCCCAGTGTGTGCCCAGGGTAGACGTTTCTGCAGAATTCTGGCCCCACACAAACTGACCGCAGCTAATTGGAGACTCTGTATACGGCCATAGCACAGAGTGTTGCCACTTCTGAATGCAACAAACCATCTGCGCCCATGTGGTGGTGTAAATGTAGCCTAATAGGTCAATGAGATGCACAAGTGTGTGTGTGGGTCACACTTAAATCTTCACTGACGGCACACTCCAGTAACTCACTGGAAAGATAAGCCAGAATTAGATGATAGCCCCAGAGTCTACATCTTAACAGTCAATAATAGAAGCTCTCGCATTTCCTTCATCACAGGTTCCCCTTTAGATCCCCATGAATTGTACATCTGAATTACCCAGCAGGCCGAGGTGAAGCAGACGTGCTTCGCATAGAGCTGTCGTGGCGTGGGCTTACTGCATCTCCTGGATGTGGAGGAATAAGGCTTTTTCTAACAGATAGCCTGTTAAAGAAACATACAGTGGATGAGCAATAAAGTCTATAAAAAACATAGCAAAGTACAGTGTGCAAAGTTATCATTACAAAGCAAAAACTATTTATCTTTCACTAGCTGCATTGTGCAACACTATAGAGCCACTGGCTGACCAGTAAGAACTACAGTACCATGCTATAAGCAGGCAGATATTTTACCTAGAATGACAGGCAAAGAGTTTATCATCAATAAAAGGCACACCAAAATAAATTGCATTCCAAAAAACACACACATACACCATTTTTGGGCAAGATATAAAAAACTAAGGTTGCAGTGAATAAACAGATACCCAAAATGTCAAAGTCTCAAAATTGTGTGCACCTGTGAAATGATGAAAAACAATGGTACTTAAAATTTTTCATGTGATAGCATGGACAGGCAACAAGTTCTCTCTGTGGTGACATTAGGGGTTTATTAGACCCCAAATGTCTTCCCTAACACTACAGCCAATTAAGCTTAGTTCACACTTGATTAGCTGCTTCCTAAGGTAGGAAGTGAAGAAATGCTTGATGTTTCTGGTTTCATTACCTCCAGAGGAGATCAGGGAATAGGTGTTTCTTGGTATCCTTCTGCTCTCACTATTGGGGCAGTTTATTGCCACCTGGGTGCCCTGGAGGAAAGTGATCTACAGCTGTCTAAACCACGTTTACTAAATAGATGATTGTTGGCTGAAAGAAAGGGAAAGAAAGGAAAAAAGATCCCAATCTCATAGCTGCAGCCATAAACTTGTTTTAATCATTTAAAGTGGAGTTCCACCTATTTTAAAGAAGATGGCAGGGAGGGAGAAGGGAAAGGTGATCTTCCTTCCGGTGCTAGGGGAGGAAATGGGAGCTGGGTGCCTGTAAAAACAGGGTGCCCGCTCCCCCCCCCCAAAAAGGAAGTTCAATTTTTGGGTGGAACTCCGCTTTAAGTCCAGGGTGTGAAAAAAAATGGCTTAAGGCTGGCAAGTAGCTTATTGCAGTGTTTCTCAGCTCCAGTCCTCAAGGCGCCCCAACTGGTCATGTTTTCAGACTGTCCATTATTTTCCACAGGTGATTTGATCAGTTTCACTGCCTTAGTAATTACCACAGCTGTTTCATCTGAGGAAAATCCTGAAAACATGACCTGTTGGGGCGCCTTGAGAACTGGAGTTGAGAAACACTGGCTTATTGAATCTCTGGATTTGCTGTAAAGCTTTTCCTGTACCATCCAAAACCTTGATATGCTATAACAAGCAACAGTTATTGTGACAGGGAAAGATTCATGGCTAGAGTTGGTGTATCCTTAAAATAAAACTCATGTTATGATAAATAGTCAAAATTACTTTTCAAAAATATCCAGGCATGCCTGGAGACATTAGTTCCCACTCAGCCAAAAACAGGGGAGAGGGGGGTTGGAAAGTCACCAAGAAATACTTCTTACTGAGTGGGTGTCAGAGGAATCTTAAATATTGCTAAAGCACCGTTGCAGGGAATGTAGCAGGAAAAGAAAAAAAAAAATCCTAAAATTTGTTTGCATAGACACAGATTTGACATTTAAAAGGTAAACTGCAAATCTACATTTAAAGCCCAAGCTATACACTGTATACATTTAGGCTGCAATAAAATGCACAGCAGAGTGTTACTAATTGCAGAACTGTAGCTGTGGCTATGAATGGGCTTGGCAAACTACTGCATTTCCCAAAGAGAAGCACAGAGAGACTAGTCTATTTCCACAGTGATTTCAATGGAACAGAATACAATGCTACAATTTACTGTTTTGCCGCACCCTAGATATACAGCATTTCAATTAACCTATAACACCATTATTGACATCTACTACTGTGGCTAAGTTTTCCTGCTTTAGAGCTTACAGTTATAACACACAGTAGTGCTGCAGGTAAGAGGTAATTCTAGGCAGCCAAAAACTGCCACTGCAAAAAAACTATTTTATACGTGAAAATTAAGTTTGCCTGACAGCAGGGGAGGACACTAGAAAGTGAACACAAAATACTGGAATTAAATGCACATGCAAATAAAACAAGCATAAACTGATGTGATAAGACTACTTCTACATGTGCCAGCACTTTAACTTTAATTAAAAAGCAATGTCTTAGAGAATAGACAAACATACCCATCAGTGGCAGGCTTCTTGCGCAAGATGCTGGGCCTGGGAGAGGATCCCTGAGCAGGGGAATTGCCCATACCTGGACTCTGATTGTGGCTCTGCATGACAGCTGCATTAGCTGGGGTTGTGGTGAAAGTGCTTAGAGGATTGGCAACAATTGTTGCCCCTTCTGCAAGGACAACTGAAAATAAAGAAAAGACATTCACAAACCCTCCACTTTGTTTCTGGAAAGGATAAGTCACATGCATATCTAAATGGATCAAGAAATGTAATACGAAATGAAAATTAAATAGAAAAAAAAAAAAAAAACATACACAGCACTGCCCTAGAAAAGGATATACAGTGCCTTGAAATTTTCCACATTTTGTCATGTTACAACCAAAAACATAAATGTATTTTATTGGGATTTTATGTGATAGACCAACACAAAGTGGCACATAGTTGTGAAGTGGAAGGAAAATGATAAATGGTTTCCAAAATGTTTTACAAATAAATATCTGAAAAGTGTGGTGTGCATTAGTATTCAGCCCCCTTTACTCTGATACCCCTAACTAAAATCTAGTGGAACCAATTGCCTTCAGAAGTCACCCAATTAGGAAATAAAGTCCCCCTGGTTGTAATTTAATTTCAGTATAAATACAGCTGTTCTGTGAAGCCCTCAGAGGTTTGTTAGAGAACCTTAGTGAACAAACAGCATCATGAAGGCCAAGCAGGGTTAGATTATAAAAAAATATCCCAAGCTTTGAATATCTCATGAAGCACTGTTCAATTCATCATCCGAAAATGAAGAGTATGGCAAAACTGCAAACCTACCAAGACAAGGCCATCCACTTAAACTGACAGGCTGGGCAAGGAGAGTATTAATCAGAGAAGCAGCCAGTAGGCCCATGATAACTCTGGAGGAGCTGCAGAGATCCACAGCTCAGTTGGGAGAATCTGTCCACAAGACAACTATTAGTCATGCACTCCACAAATCTGGCCTTTATGGAACAGTGGCAAGAAGAAACCCATTGTTGAAAGAAAGCTATAAGAAGTCCTGTTTGCAGTTTGCGAGAGGCCATGTGGGGGACACAGCAAACGTGGAAGAAGGTGCTCTGGTCAGATAAGACCAAATTGAACTTTTTGGCTTTATAAACAAAACGCTATATGTGGCGGAAAACTAACACTGCTCATCACCCTGAGCACGTCATCCCCACCATGAAACATGCTGATGGCAGCATCATGTTGTGGGGATGCTTTTCTTCAGCAGGGACAGGGAAGCTGATCAGAGTTGATGGGAAGATGGATGGAGCCAAATACAGGGCAATCTTAGAAGAAAACCTGTTAGGCTGGGTTCACACCTACGCAGAATGGATGCAGCAGGAGAATTTTTATATTTCAGGGATGAATTCAGGCAAAGATTCTGCCTCGATTCGTTCCCTGAAACGGAGAACAGGGACAGACAGCGTTGCTGTGTGATCAGCGGCCGGTTTAGGTGGGAGTCTGCAAAAGACTTGACTGGGGCAGAAGTTCACCTTCCACCAGGACAACAACCCTAAACATACAGCCAGAGCTACAAATGGAATGGCTTAGAATGGCACAGTCAAAGTCCAGACCTAAATCCAATTGAGAATCTGTGGCAAGACATGAAAATTGCTGTTCGCGGATGCTCTCCATTCAATCTGACAATCTTAAGCAATTTCGCAAATTAGAACGGGCAAAAACTTTACTCTAGATGTGCAAAGCTGGCAGAGAATTAACCAAAATGACTTACATAGTAGAAAACTGAAAATAAACAAATGCAGCGCTATGTGATGCATCACTCACTCAGGTGAAAAAAAAAATAGATAATTGCCATGGGCAATGCGCGAGTGAATGTTGGAGCAACTTGAATTCCCAAAGAATATAAATGGTGAAAAAATATATAAATTTAAATACTTGTCAAGCAAGTGCACAGTGAAAGAAATTATATATATATATATTTTTATTAGAAAAAAAAAAAAAACACAACACACACATAGCACTGCATTTGTTTATTTTTAATATTTTATAAACAGATTATGGGAGTGTGTATATGCTTAGCGGCTGTGGATTGGATCTCTTACGTTTAAAACATTCTTTGGACACTCTTCATTGGTAGCTCGCAAGACATCTATCTATAACACATAGTAGGTGAGGTTGAAAAAAGACAAGTCCATCCTATGTGTGTGATTATATGTCAGTATTACATTTTATAACCCTGTATGTTTCGGTCGTTCAGGTGCTTATCTAATAGCTTTTTTAAACTATCGATGCTCCCCACTGAAACCAGGGCCTGTTGAAGGGAAATCCACATCCTTGCCGCTCTTACAGTAAAAGAACCCTCTACAAAGTTTAACTGCTTGCCGACCAGCGCACGACGATGTACGTCGACACAATGGCACGGCTGGGCAAATGGGCGTACCTGTACGTCCCCTGAGTGCGTGCGCCGATGCGTACTCCGTGAGCGTGCCCACAGGTTCCGCGGACTCTATGTCCGCCGAGGGCCCGCGATCGTGACGCAGAGCGGTAGAATGGGGAAATGCCCATGTAAACAAGGCATTTCCCTGTTCTGCCTAGCGAGACGATAGGGATCACCCCCCAGTTAGAATCCCTCCCTGGGACACACTTAACCCCTTGATCGCCCCCTAGTGTTAAGCACTGATCGCTGTATAAATGTCACTGGTCTCAAAATAGTGTCCGATGTGTCTGCCGCAATCACGAATATATATAGATATAGATATAGATAGATAGATAGGATATATATATATATAGATATAGACGCCATTACTAATAATAATACTAAAAATGCCATAAATCTATCCCCTATTTTGTAGATGCTATAACTTTTGAGCAAAACAATCAATATACGGTTATTGCGATTTTTTTTTTTTTTTTTACCAAAAATATGTAGAAGAATACATATCCGCCTAAACTGAAAAATAATTTATTTTTTTTATATGTTTTTCGGGGGATATTTATTATAGCAAATAAATATTGCTTTTTTTCCCCAAAATTGATGCTCTTGTTTATAGCGCAAAAAATAAAAGCCGCAGGAGGTGATCAAATACCACCAAAAGAAAGCTCTATTTGTGGGGAAAAGGACGTCAATTTTGTCTGGGTGCAACGTCGCACGACCGCGCAATTGTCAGTTAAAGCGGCGCAGTGCCGTATCGCAAAAAGCGCTCTGGTCAGGAAGGGGGTGAATTCTTCCGGGGCTGAAGTGGTTAAGGTTAAGTCTCATTTCTTCCAATTTTAATGAGTGGCCACATGTCTTATTAAACTCCCTTCCACGGAAAAGTTTTATCCCTATTGTGGGGTCACCAGCGTGGTATTTGTAAATTAAAATAGCATCCCCTCTCAAGCGTTTCATCTCCAGAGAGAATAAGTTCAGTGAACGTAACCTTCCTTCATAACTAATATCCTCCTGTCCCTTTTCTTAGCTTTGTCGCCCTTCTCTATCCTCGCTCCATTTCCAGTACATCCTTCCTGAGGTCTGGTGCCCAGAACTGGACCAGAGTCTTGTAGAGCAGGAGAATTATTGTTTCATCTCTGGAGTTAATCCCCTTTTTTAATGCATGCCAAGATTCGGTTTGCTTTATTAGCAGCAGTTTGGCATTGCATGCCATTGCTGACAATATAACAAGTATAGGCGCAAAACAAGTCAGACATCATAAACATTCTGATACAAATCTGCTAGGGTAGAAACCAATTCCTCAGCTGCAACATAACACAAGTAGAGAGGTGCCTCTAGGTGCAAATAGAAATAGCATGACTAGAAGGCTGACATGGGAACGTGGGCGGGGTCATGTAACAAGCAAGATATTAGGGGCGTGTGTATAAAACAAACACAATATGAAGCTAAAAACGAAGCAATTATAAAAAAACAGGGCAATTAAAAAACAATCATATAAGCTGTTCTGGACAAATGTCATAAGTAATATGTTACCATTGGAATGGCATTAAAAAAATAAACACATGGCCGAGGTGACGTGAAAAAAAAATAAATCTAAAAAATAATCATATTTAAGAACAATGAGACTAGGTGTAGTAAATACTATTAAAAACAACCAATAGAAGCTAGAGATAATGCCAAAAAGGTAAAAGCTAATACAAAGGAATATAGTAAGTGATTTTATAAAATGGTAGAAATTTCGATTCCTTCGTTAATGCCACTGGGTGAGAGAACGTCTAAATTTGAAATCCAGAACGTTTCTCTCGCACACAGCTTTTTAAAACACTCTGCTACTGGGAGAGAGTTAGAGATTTGCTCAATCACCCAGACCTGCAGGCCAACCGTAGACTGTTGATGAGCTTGAAAAAAGTGTCTAGGGACACTATGCGGGTCGGTACCACCTTCAATTGCTCTCCTATGTTCTCCGAATCTAACCCTGAGGGCTCGAATAATCCAGCCTACGTAAACTAGGCCGCATGGACAACTGAGCCCATAAACATCAAAATTGAAGAGCAATTGTAAAAGTCCTTCAATTCATACGTTTTCCCTTTTGTAAAGGACTTTTGACCATGCTGAGCGTATTTGCCAGTTTTGCAAAGGGGCTTACGGCACTGAAACATCTAGACCAATGGGATAAGAACAGGCTTTTTAGAGGGGTTGCATCTAGATTTAATTTTACTAGGAGCCATTTTTGTTTTCAGATTAGGCGCCCTACGGTATGTAACCCTCGGTGTCTCTGGAATGAACGGGTTTCAGTAATGGATCCTGCAATAGGATGCTCCAATGTCTGTTCAAAATGTTTTCCATTTTTTTGAAGTTACAATGAAAGGTAGTGATAAACCGTGCATTATAATTGTCTGGTTCACGGGGCACTTTAGGAGTTCTTGTCTTCCTTTTAGATAGTATTGGAAGGCTTGATCAACGTGAGCTTCAGAATAATCTTTAAACTTCTTTTTCAGTAACAAACTCTGATCAACATAGTCGCTCTCTCGTACAGTTCTGTCACAACCGACAGACCTGACCCTTCGGAATATTGTTGATCCACTTAGGAAAATGACAACTGTTGTAATGTAGGTAAGAATATCTGCAGTAGGTTTTATATAGTTTTTTGAGACTATGGTGGAGGTGACCTCATTGTGACCTAATTCAAGGTCAAGAAAAGGTAGCGTATTGGGATTGGTGACAAACGTGAAAGACAGCCCGTATTGATTCTTATTACAGTATTCCACAAAAAGGTAAATCGTATCGACAGAACCATCCCAGATTATAATTATATCGTCGGATGTAGCGACCGAAAAAAAAACGATATTTTGTGCGAAGGGGTTATTTTGGAAAATATATAGATTCTCCCAAAAACCCATAGATAGGTTTACATAAGAGGGCGCAAAATTAGCGCCCATAGCAGTTTCTTGTATCTGCACAAAAAAAAAAAAAAAAAAAATCACTGTCAAAACTGAAATAATTATGTGTCAAACAAAAAGACGTAGCATCCAAAATAAAGGATGCCTAGCGGGGTTAATGCAAGGATCCTTGGCCAGGAAATGCTCCAAAACTATTAGTCTGAAGGAGTGAGGAATGGATGTATATAATGAATTGACATCAAGTGAGAGCCAAACATAGCTTGGCTCCCACTTGTATGCAGAAAGGAGTTCAAGTAAGTGGGTTCCAACCCTAATATAAGATTGCAACTGATGGACAATGGGTTGAAGAAATTTATCGATATACAAACTTAAACCCGTGGCAACACTATCCATGGCAACTACAACTGGTCTGCCTGGAGGATTGTCAAAGTTTAAATGCACTTTGGGAAGATGGTAAAATAAGGGAATTTGATAGAAGTCCTTAAAGCGGAGTTCCACACAAAAATGGAACTTCCACTTTTCGGAACCCTCCCCCCCTCCGGTGTCACATTTGGCACCTTTCAGGGGGGAGGGGGGTGCAGATACCTGTCTAAGACAAGTATTTGCACCCACTTCCGGCATAGACTCCCATGGGAGTCTATGCCTCTTCCCGTCCCGACCGCGCTGTCTGCTGAGAACACACAGCTCCCAGGAGAGAGCGGGGACCACTAGGGACGCGCAGCGCGATTCGCGCATGCGCAGTAGGGAACCGGCAAGTGAAGCCGCAACGCTTCACTTCCTGATTCCCTCACCTAGGATGGCGGCGGCAGCTGCCGAGAACCGAGCGGGTTCTCGGCGTCCCCTGCCGACATCGCTGGACCCTGGGACAGGCAAGTGGCTATGTATTAAAAGTCAGCAGCTGCAGTATTTGTAGCTGCTGGCTTTTATTATTTTTTTTTTTGCCGGTGTGGGTGAACCCCCGCTTTAAGAAGAAAGGACTTCTCAGATTTATTCATAATATTTTTTTGGAAGGCCGTAGAGACCAGAAAATTGATTTCTTTGGTAAATTCCAAAGTAGGGTCCTTACTGATTTTTTTGTATGTGGTCACATCAGAAAGTAACCTCCTCCTTCTTTTTGGATGCTACGTCTTTTTGTTTGACACATAGATATTTCAATTTTGACTGTGATTTTTTGTGCAGATACAAGGAACTGCTATGGGCGCTAATTTTGCATTCTCTTATGCAAACCTATCTATATATTTTACAAAATAACCCCTTCGCACAAAATATTGTTTTTTTTCGGTCGCTACATCGATGATATAATTATAATCTGGGATGGTTCTATTGATGCGATTGACCTTTTTGTGGAATACTGTAATAAGAATCAACACGGGCTGTCTTTCACGTTTGTCACCAATCCCAATACGCTACCGTTTCTTGACCTTGAATTAGGTCACGATGAGGTCACCTCCACCATAGTCTCAAAAAACTATATAAAACCTACTGCAGGTAATTCTTACCTGCATTACAACAGTTGTCATTTTCCTAAGTGGATCAACAATATTCCGAAAGGTCAGTTCTGTCGGTTGTGACAGAACTGTACGAGAGAGCGACTATATTGATGGAAGTTTGTTACTGAAAAAGAAGTTTAAAGATTATCCTGAAGCTCACGTTGATCAAGCCTTCCAATACTATCTAAAAGGAAAGCCTCCTAAAGTGTCCCGTGAACCAGACAATTATACTGATCAGCATGGTCAAAAGTCCTTTACCACAAAAGGGAAAACGTATGAATTGAAGGACTTTTACAATTGCTCTTCAGATTTTGACGTTTATGGGCTCAGTTGTCCATGCGGCCTAGTTTACGTAGGCTGGACTATTCGAGCCCTCAGGGTTAGATAGTACTGAATACAAATGCACGCCACACTTTTCAGATAATTGTAAAAAAAAAAAAAAAAAAAAAAAAAAAAAAAAAAAAAAAAAATTTTTTTTTTTACTTTTTGGCCACCCTTCACTTTACCGCCTGTCAGCAAAATATAAATTTGCGTACATTTTAATTACGCAAGCGAAAATTCTCTGTTCATTATGATACCGACAAATGTCTACCCATTCTGGCTGTGCTGAATGCTATATTCTCTAAACAATCACACTCTAAACTGTGCTGTAAATGACACACTCAGATTGCCCCACTCCATACAGTGTGCTGTACCCCAAACTGCCCAACTCTATTCAATATGCCGAATGATGTACTCAAGATGCTCCCCTTCCATATATCACGTGGTATATGACATACTCCAATTTGCCTCATACTCTGAAGTAAGCTACACAATAGTCCAGACTACCCCATGTTGTACACTATGCAGACATGGAATAATAAAGCACTTCAGTCTGAATGCCGTTACATATTCCATAACGCTAAGTCATTACAGTATTAACAATGCATTAACCCACAGCTTCCCAACACAACTAATTGCATTTCCCCTTCCAAATGTCCTAACCCTCGGAGATGAAAAAGATGCATTTGTGTGAGGATCGCTAATCATAATTATTAAATATAAAACAGATCTATATATCCCCATGTATATCTATTTATATCTATTCTATATTTTTGGAATTTTTTTTTAACCACTTCCGGACCTCCCAGCGACGTTTTATGTGATGACTTTGAAGGAGGATATTGTTGTTATGGCAGCAGCTAGCAGAAGGTATCCCCTTCTTCAGCGGGCTGTCCACTAATAGATAAAAGTGGTCTCTGCGGCAGATTCGCCGCAAGATCACTTTTATCAGCGGCGGTAGAGGGGCCCCCCCTCCCGCCACGATCCGGTGCCCTCCGCCGCTTACCGGAGCCATTGGCAGTGGCGGACGCGATCGCGTCTGTCCCCTTGCTGGGTATGGAGACGAGTGAGGGAAAGATGGCCCCCACCCGTCTCCATATCACTGCAGGGCGGACGAGACGTCAAAAACGTCACTTCCGCCCATAGCTCTTAAAGGGCCATTTTTTTCCCCAATTTTTTAAAATGACTTTTAATGTAAATATGAGATCTGAGGTCTTTTTGACCCCAGATCTCAATTTTAAGAGGTCCTGTCATGCTTTTTTCTATTACTAAGGGATGTTTAGATTCCTTGTAATAGGAATAAAAGTGACACAAAAAAAAAAAACAAAAACAAAAACAAAAAAAAAAAAAAAAAAAAAGATTTTTTTCTTATGAAAATGGTGTTCAAACCACACTTGTGAGGTATTGCCGCGATCGGTAGAGCGAGAGCAATAATTCTAGCCCTAGACCTCCCCTAACTTAAAACATGCAACCTGTAGAATTTTTTAAACATCGCCTATGGAGATTTTTAAGGGTAAACGTTTGTCACCATTCGACGAGCGGGCGCAATTTTGAAGCGTGACATGTTGGGTATCAATTTACTCGGCGTAACATTATCTTTCACAATATAAAAAAAAAAATTGGGCTACCGTATATACTCGAGTATAAGTCAAGATTTTCAACCCTTTTTTTTTTAGGGTGAAAGTGCCCCCCTCGACTTATACTCGAGTCACCGCCGTCTGCCTACATGATCAGCGTGTCATGCAGACAGACGGCAGCCAATGTGTGATATTACCATTCAGCGGCCATTCCACTGTTCAAAAGCCACGCCTCCTCCTCGTCTGTGATAGGCAGAAAACTCCATTTCCCAGCAGTCAGTGTACAGCCTATTACGGACATTCTCTCATCCTCGTCTGTGGTATGAGGATGAGAGAATGTCCGCGATAGGCTGACCGCTGAAAAATTGAGTGTTCTGCCTATCACAGACGAGGAGGAGGCACGGCTTTTGAACAGAAGAATGGCCGCCGAATGGTTTTAATACACGTTGATTGGTGCAGAACGGAACATGGAGGATGGAGATCGCCACACGGGCATGCACAGGACACAGGTAGGATGCACACATACACAGGTAGGATGCACATATACACAGGGACACATGGAGGCATGCAGCTGCAGATGGCCATTGTTGACCCTCTTTTCCACTTAGCTGCTGCATTTCTCACCCTCGTCTTATACTCAGGTCAATAAGTTTTTCCGAGTTTTTTGTGGTAATTTAGGGGCCTCGACTTATACTCGGATCCACCTATACTCAAGTATATACGGTAACTTTACTGCTGTCGTATTTTTTTTTTAATTCAAAAAAGTGTATTTTTGCCAAAAAAAAGTGTATTTTTGCCAAAAAAAAGTGTGCTTGTAAGACCGCTGCGCAAATACAGTGTGACAGAAAGTATTGCAATGGTGTTAGAAAAAAAAAAATGTATAACGTTTGGGGGTTCTAAGTAATTTTCGAGCAAAAAAAAAAAAAAAAATGTTTTTAACTTGTAAACAACAAAGCTCTGAAAGAGGCTCGGTCTTTAAGTGGTTAAGCTAAACAACTAGTGATTGCATTTATAAAATACATTACCAGGAGGTTTTGCATCACTTGAAGCATGCTGGGAGTTGACAGAGGACGTCTGGACACCCTGAGTGGTTATTGATCCTGCAGGGTGGATTCCCTGTGAACTAATTGGAGGTTGCTGGATTCCCTGGGTACCAATAGGTGAAGCCTGAATGCCTTGCGTACTGAAGGGTGTAGGCTGCATCCCCTGTGCATTGACTGGTGCAGGTTGGATCCCCTGAATGTGACGGGTATGCGATGTATCCACATTTATTAGCTGCATTGGGTTCAGGTGTACAGTGGAAGCCACTGATTGGGCTGTAATTGCAGAGTTTGGAGCTTGTGCTGAAACTAAAAAGGGAAACCCAAATGAACTGAAAAACAATATTAAAGCAGTCATAAGCAAGTCTGATCTAACTTAAAAACAAACAGATTTTTTAAAATAAGTTCCTGAAATCACTGATGACCGTTACTTTTACCTATTTTTTTATGCAACAACAGAGTATCTAGTATACAATTTGGGAGCTCTATAGCACTTACTAGCTGCAGTGTGTAGACCAAATAGCAACTGATACAACAGCAGAGCAAGCTGCATTACATGTCTCTTATGTTATAATGTGCTTGTCAACTTTCAGCAAATTTAAAAGGTGGTAAAATTGGTAATTTTTTGCATCTGTCTGTGAATGTCCGTTATGGACATTCATGGACAGTTGCAAAAAATTACGGATTTTACAAACTGTTTATAAAATTTACAGACAGCTGGCAACCCTGGTGCTTGTGTTGACAGAAAACAAGGTTTCAAGGTCATAATGATGCCAATTTATAGTGCTCTAGCATTTCAAGGTGTATTGACACTTTAACTTACATCATTCAAAGAAAAATTAATAAAAAAAAAAAATTATATTCCTAACACCAACCTGGATACTGACGTATAGTGGACACAGAACTGGTTATAGGGGTGTACGTGTGAGCAGCCAGAGGATAGGCAGATTGGGGATACGTGGGCAGAAAATACTGTAGCTGTACTGGGACAGGCTGCCTGTGAAACAGAAATAAAACAAAGATGAAAGAACAAACCAGACAAAAATAATTTCGGACATCAAAACAAGACAGGTGAAGGCTAATTTTGTTTGTTTAATAAATTTCTAAAAGTCCTAATCTGAAAGATTTTCGAATTTACTATAAAATTAATCTTTTTGTCCAATGGAGGGACAGATAAATTCAAATACAGTTGAGTTATACTGCCACCTACAGGAGGAGGACTGGACACTAGCAAACTGAAAAGCAGTACTAAGGGCATAAACAAAAACACAGAAAGGCTGGATCAGTGTCCCTCAATGGATTTTCTTGTGTATTGAGTGGCACATTCAGATACTGTTGGAATAGCCACAATACAGATGAGAGGCAGGGAAAACCAGCAACAAATATTAACAGGCCTCACTAGGAGGATCAGGAACCACCTGCAGCCTAGAAGCCACCTGAAAGACCAAGGCCCAAATCTGTATGCATGAAGCAGGGCCACCTTATGAACAGAGGAACATGCCAATACAACCAAGGGGAGAGCATGGAGGATCATGCTGATGCTTTAGTCTGAGAAAGAAAAAGTCACTGCTAGAAGGGAGTAAATCCACATGCAACGGAAAAAAAAACCTGAGCCAGTGAGAAGCTGATTAACCAAAACCCAATAACAGGTGGCACAATAATGCATTTGGATACAGGACGCAAGGACCTGTTTTTAACCAACTGAACAAAAAAACACCAGTGATAACTCCCAGCAAGAAAAGATCCCAAAGGGAATCTAGCAAAAGTTCAGGCAGGAAAGCCCAGTTGTGATCTACACGAGAATGCCCCAGGCCTAACCATCCACCAAACTTGGCATCACCAACGTAAAACTCCAAATAAAGCAGGTTGCCCAGCCAGATAAGCAACCTTTCTAAGCCAGGTACACCAGATATTGCACAGTATTAGTACAAACAGGGTCAGGAAAGCGCCACAATGCAGAACACAGATTAGCGGACACGCCCTGCCATGTCGATTTGGATAGCTGCTTTATAGAAGACCCAAGCAGCAATGAACCTTGTCTGAAGAAGAATCGACAAAGAAGAAATAAAGCTAAAAAAGGGCCAGTGCAAAAACTGGTTAGAAGACTGAAAGGACATCCATCCTCCTAGGACACTAGAAAAAAAACAAACAAACAAAAAAAAAAAAACCCCCCCAACACACACACACACACACACACACACACAAGGTTGGGTAAAGAAAGGGTTATGCTGGGGCCTGACTTATGATTTTGCTGTTTGCCACTGTTCAATCTTCCAGCAGGATACAGTATAAACTAACTACATACATTCCTGTGTCCCTCAACAGAAGAGTAAGACGTACAGCTTAGTTTGTTTTGTGGTTTAAAGCCCCACTTGGTTCTAAAATGATTTTTACCATCCCAATCTCCAACCCACCCTGTTACCCACCATACTACAAAACAATCCTGGAGTGGGGCTTTTGGTATGAACCAGGGTTGCATCCCCACACACAAGCCATGTGACAAGCTTGACAGTTACAATGTTCCGTAAACCATATAAAAATTAATGATTCATTTCATCCCTAGCCTTAGGTTTTCTGTTTTTAATCATTTTTACATGAAGATATTATTCCTATTAAAAAGATAAGCTCACCTTTAAAAATAAATAAATGCGCATCTTTTTGCAGGAAAATGGTTTTATTTTTTTTCCAGCAGCCTTTAAAGCAGGGGTCTCAAACTGGCAGCCCTCCAGCTGTTGCAAAAGTCCCATGAGGCATTGCAAGGCTGACAGTTACAAGCATGACTCCCACAGGCAGAAGCACAATGGGACTTGAAGTTTTGCAACAGCTGGAGGGCCGCCAGTTTGAGACCCTTGCTTGAAAGCATTAAACCCTCAATCAACAGATCATGGGAGCAATCTCAGGATCCTTCAGACGGTCAGTGTAGATGTTCCCATACAGGCAGGCAGGAACTGCATGACAGGAAGAATCAATGAACTACCTAGAGTGCTCATCAGCTATAAGCCAACTGATGGTAGTTGTAGTTCTCCCATTTACAGAACTCTTTGAATGACCATGGACTTATCAATTACCCCATTTACGGAAAGTGAACCAAGCGCTGCTTCTATACCAAACCTGAAAGTATAAAACAAACACTCAATATGCAAATGCTGCACAACTGATTAGGATCATGAATGCACACCGATTTTCAAGGTCACACACTTCTTCAGGCAGCTTCCTCTTTGTGTTGAACCATGTGCCATGAATACATTGCATCGCTAAGGATCTGGTAATCGGATGAGTGAGGAGCATATCCATTCAAATCACACTTGGCACATTCACATGCCTACTTGATCTTTACTGTTGTGAGTGGTACAGGCAGGGAGCACGGCACCCTGGATATTCACTTGAAGAACTCATCAGCTTTTACACTCAGTTATCACTTATGGATTTTTTTTAAGATTTTTGCACTGGCACTTTAATATTTACATATCATTTTTTTTTTTAGATAATTACATATTGATTGAGGTTTGGTAAAGAAGCAGCACTTGGTTCACTATTGAGAAAATATATGTTTTGGGGGTTTTATGTAATCTTTAGACCTGAAATTACTTTAAGCATGTGTGCAAAACTGAGAATGAAATTAGAAGCAAAATCTGGAAAATACTTATCGAAGGTTAAAATAATAAGCAGATAAGGCTTTTTCCAACAGGCTCAACAAAGTGAACAAGTGGAGTCCAATTATGCGCCGTACACATGATCAGACTTTCCGACAACAAAACCGTGGATTTTTGTTGGCTCCAACTTGTCTTGCATACACAAGGTCACACAAATGTTGGCCATCAATTATGAACATGGGAACGTGGTGACGTACAAGATGTACGACGAGCCGAGAAAAAGGAGGTTCAATAGCCAGTGCGGCTCCTTCGGCTTGATTCTGAGACGCATGAACTTCTGTGTGTCGGACTTTTGTTGTCGGAATTTCCAATCGTGTGTACACAACTTTGTTGGAGGAAAATTTGAGAACCTGCTAGACAACAAATGTTCGATGGAGCATACACACGGTTGCAGCTCACATCCAACATTTGTTGTCGGAAAATCCGATCGTGTGTACGAAGCATTAGATGCAAAAAAATCCTTAGGAGTCCTAGAATTGAAAACGAAAAAATAAACTAGACTAAACAAAAAACAAAAAAAAACAAAAAAACAAAAACACACACACACACAATTCCCTTAGCATGGCATTAAAGTTAACAAAAAATGGCGGCTGCAACAGGGTAGCTTTTCTTTCAATCCACATGCCATCAGGAAAGCTGATCATTCAGTACCATCAATGTCAATCGGTTTTACCTGTTTTCACTTCTGGCCTCCATTGTCATGGGATTGGGTGAAGCTCTGTGACCAGGTATAGGTATCAGGTTACCTCTCTCTGCTCCATATTCTGACTGTATTCGAGGTGAAGTATGTGTGATCTGCTGTGGGACAACCTTAGCTGAAAAACACAATATATCAGACACATGATCACAAAAATAAAAAAATAAAAAGAATACAAGATCAATGTGTCTCAAGACCTTATACCCAATATAGATTACTGTCTTTTTTACATAAGAACCTCATACAAGCTTTGCGTTGCTCATTCAGGTGCTTAGACACATCTTTGATATTACACAGCATAATTTGACCTATTCAGTGCTAAATGTGTTTGTTCCCATATTAAAGATGCCTATATAAGAGCAGTGTGCATAGCAAGTTTTAGCAAGGAAACATGCAAAGCTTCCTGCCAGCTTCAAGCAGCCTTGTTTAACCACTTCAGCCCCCCAAGAATTGGCCCCTTAAAGACCAGAGCACTTGTTACAATTTGGCACTGCACTGCTTTAACTGGTAATTGTTTTTTTTTTCTTTTTTGCAATATAATAAAAACGGCAAAAGAACAAAAAAATAAATACATAATAATGATATTTTCTACTTCTTGTGATAAAAAAAAATCCAATAAGCTCAATTTTAGTCATACATTTAGGCCAAAATGTATTCAGCCACATGTCTTTGTTAAAAAAAAATGTCAATAAGCGTATATTCATTGGTTTGCGCAAAAAAGTTATAGCGTCTACAAGCTAGGGTCCATATTCTGGAATTTACGCAGCTTTTAGTTTATGACTGCCTATCTCATTTCTTGAGGTGCTAAAATGGCAGGGCAGTACAAACACCCTCCCCCCCCAAATGACCCCATTATGGAAAGTAGACACCCCAAGGAAATAGCTGAGAGGCATGTTGAGCCCACTCACAAGCGATTGAAAAATGACAAAAAAAAATTTAAAAAAATGGAACACACAGTTGTCACTAAATGATATATTGCTCACACATGGCATGGTTATATGTGGAATTACACCCCAAAATACATTCTACTGCTTCTCCTGAGTGTGGGGATACCACATGTGAGACTTTTTGGGAGCCTAGCCACGTACAGGACCCTGAAAACCAAGCACGGCCTCCAGGATTTCTAAGGGCGTCAATTTTTGATTTCACTCCTCACTACTCATCACAGTTTCAAAGGCCATAAAATGGCAAGATAACACAACCCCCCCCCCCCCCCCCCAAATGACCCCATTTTGAAAAGAAAACTCCCCAAGCTATTTGCTGAGAGGCATGTTGCCTTCATGGAATGTTTTTATATTTTGCCTCAAGTTTTGAAAAATTTTATTTTTTTAACACAAAGTTGTCACTAAATGATATATTGTTCAAACATGCCATGGTTATATGTGGAATTACACCCCAAAATACATTCTGCTGCTTCTCCCGAGTACAGAGATACCACATGTGTGGGACTTTTTGGCAGTCTAGCACGGCCTCCACGATTTCTAAGGGTGTAAATTTTTGATTTCACTCCTCACTGCCTATCACAGTTTGAGGCCATGAAATGTCAAGATAGCACAAAATTACCCTATTTTGGAAAGTAAACACCCAAAGGTATTTGCTAAGAGGCATGGTGAGTATTTTGCATCTCTTTGTTTTTGAAAATGAAGAAAGAAAAGGAAAGTGTGTGTGTGTATAAGATAGATAGATAGATAGATAGATAGATAGATAGATAGATAGATAGATAGATAGATAGATAGATAGATAGATAGATAGATAGATAGATAGATAGATAGATAGATAGATAGATAGACAGACACACACACACATTTTCCTTCTTCATTTTCAAAAACAAAAAGATGCAAAACACTCACCATGCCTCTTAGCAAATACCTTTGGGTGTTTACTTTCCAAAATGGGGTAATTTTGTGCCATCTTGACATTTCATGGCCTTCGAAACTGTGATAGGTAGTGAGGAAGTGAAATCACCATTTTACACCCTTAGAGGCGGTGATTGGTTTTCGGGGTCCTGTACATGGCTAGGCTCCCAAAAAGTCTCACATGTGGTGTCCCCGTACTCAGGAGACGCAGCATAATGTATTGGGGTGTAATTTCATATATGCCCATGGCATGTTTGAGCAATATATATAATGTACTGACAACTTTGTGCAAAACTTGTGGCAAAATAT
This sequence comes from Aquarana catesbeiana, assembly GCF_042186555.1. Taxonomy (NCBI): domain Eukaryota; kingdom Metazoa; phylum Chordata; class Amphibia; order Anura; family Ranidae; genus Aquarana; species Aquarana catesbeiana. The sequence continues at coordinate 140,577,778 of NC_133327.1, read as the reverse complement.
AAAATATTCCATGGACTCAACATGCCCATCAGCTTAGGGCAGTGATGGCGAACCTTGGCATCCCAGATGTTTTGGAACTACATTTCCCATGATGCTCATGCACTCTGCAGTGTAGTTGAGCATCATGGGAAATGTAGTTCCAAAACATCTGGAGTGTCAAGGTTCGCCATCACTGGGTTAGAGTGTCTACTTTCCAAAAAATGATGGGACGACTTCAGCATCAACGCGGGCGAGTCCCTCTCCAGCCCCATCACCTTCTAAGGACCCTGAACATGATTCTCTCTTCCTCCGGGGCAGCCCTCTCATCATTCCAGCACTGGGGACTCCCCCCTCCTCCCCAATTTGGCCGTCCACAATCCCTGCGCGGCTGATCGCCCCGGCTTCTGACTAGAAGAGTCATCAATTTAATAGACCTAATCAACAGACAAAAAAATTAAGTGTTCTTACTCAGTTTAGACGCTGAGAAAGCCTTGGATAGGCTTAGCTGGCCCTTTATGTTTTCTACCCTCGAATATCTGGGCTTTTGGGGGGCCATTCCTCAGGGCGATTAAACATCTATATGCAACTCCATCCGCTTCCATCAAAACACCTTTTGCGACATCAACCTCCTTTCCCATCTCAAATGGGACTAGGGAAGGATGTCCGCTCTCTCTACAGCTTTTTGCCCTGTGTATCGAACCCCTGGTGGCCCAGATCCGACAGGACCCCAGCATTAATGGTATAATGGTTAGGGGATGTGAATTTAAAGTTTCGTTATTTGCTGATAAACATACTCCTAACCCTAACGCAACCCCACGTGACCCTTCCTAATCTTTCCTCTACAACCCTAAGCTACCCGATAGTTTAACTTATCAGATGAGCTCACCATGGTTGCAGAAGAACCTTTTACACTATGTACAATTAGTGAATCCAGTGACTAGGGTTTTATTATCCTTTGACAAGCTTAGAACTAAACATGAGCTTCCTCACAGCGCTTTCTTTGGTTACCTCCAAATTTGGCATTATGCACTTAGCTTCACCCCTAGCTTTCAATTCTCCACACCATCCCCATTCGAATTTTAATCTTGTCTGGTCCATCACAGAAAGGACTGACCTTGTATATATATAAAATTTCAAACTCTTATGACATGGTTACTTTGGGGAAGCACAGTTACATGTGTAAATGGGGAGGAACATCTTGGAGTGGAATTATCCCTTGAACAATGGAAAACTATATGGTCCTGCGCAGCCAAGACCTCTATATATACGCTCTATAAAGACGGCACATATAAGGTACTTCTCTTTTGGCACATGATACCATCCCGCCTATATGCTATATACTCATAGGCCTTGGATCGCTGCTGGAGATGTCTCCAAGACCGGGGCACGTTACTTCACACTTACTGGAACTCACCATTTCTTCAACCTTACTGGCATTCGGTCCAGGGGCTTCCCCACCAGCTGTTTGAGGTGGATATCCCTCAAACTGGCCACACAAATGTTAACGGCGGCTAGATGCTTAGTGGCCCTCACTGGAAAAAGCGAAACCCCCCCCAACATTAGCTGATCTTTATTCTAGAATTAAGGATTTGAAGGTTATGGAGTCCATGTCAGCTCGCCTGGCAAACCGGGTGGACAGACATATAGTGATATAGGAGTGTTGGTATCTTCGGATAGATTCCTGAGATTCCCCTAGCCCTACACAATGTGGATCATTCAGAGCCCAGGTGAGACAAGACCAGGAGAGGGGAGCCTAGCTGACTTGTATTATATATATCTATGTAGATATATATATCTATATCTAGATATATCTATCTATCTCTATAAAAAAAATTTTTTTTCCCCTTAAAAAAATAATGTGCCAATGATATGCTTGGCAGATGCTCTCACTGTTATTTTTTCAGCACTATGTTCTCACTTCTTACAGAGCTGTAATTTAGCCACCTATGTTATCAGACATTATCTCATATCGGATACTTGAGAGTCGCCTATGCGCTTTCCAGAGTAGCCTGTTTTTATTATTTCTTTCAATCTCTTTTTTTTTCCCTTTTTTTCTCCCCCCTCCTAAATGTCATATTCCTTTTGTATTGAAAGTATTAAAATCCAATAAAAAATTTCAATTATATATAAAAAAAAAAAAAAATGCAACAAATTTATTCCCTAGAGTCTTTGCTAAAAAAAAAAAAAAGAAAGAAAAAAAAATTAAAAATAAAAAGTGCATAAGAGTTTGGGGGTTATATGTAATCTGCTAGAAAAAAAATACTGATTTAAACTTGTAAACATAAGATGCCAGAAAAAGCCTGGTCTTAAAAGGAGGAGGTAAACTTCCAACTCTTGCTTTTACCTATAGGTAGTGTGAATATCTCGTAAACAAGCAACATTTAGGAGATAATTTAGTGTACATGCAGGCAGTGACATCACTGGCACATGCGCTCTGAAGGAAACCACTGTGCCGTGGACAGCGGCTCACGCACGCATGCGCAGGAGAGACATTGTTGCGGCTCTGGCCAGTCACCGAGCTAGAGTCCGCCAACCCGGAAGAAAGACGGGTGAAAATGAGAGCGCTGGAAGAACTTAGTTTTAAGGCAAGTTTAACAAAATGTGCTAGTATGCATTTTTTACCTTGCAGGCACAAAACAAACAAACACACAGCTTTAAAAATGGTTCAATAAAAAAATAGTATGGGCAACACCAAGAAGCAGATTTACAAGCACTGTTCAACCACAATCGAGTTACGCAACTCACCGCATAAATAAATGTCCAATAAGTGCTCACTAGAAATGCGTTATTAAAGCAATTCCAACCTAACTAAATATTTTTCTGCCTCAGAAAATGGTCACTTACCCACAGGAATGTTGGATGCAGTCACGGCTGTAGCATGGGAAGAGTGAGTTGGCATTGTCATAGTAACAATAGTGCTGGTGGGAACTTGTGTGTGAGGTGCAGAGCCTGCATTCAGTTAAGGGAAAAAGACAGTATTAAGCTAACAAGCACAGGATACCATAACAAGCAAGTAAAAACACCCTCTCTAATGAAGAAAGATGTGCTATTCAGATTCGAATGAAAATAAAATAAGGAAACTAATCTGGTGGGGACCTGTAATATAACTGTAATGTGTGTAGCATACTCCCTATTTCTAATAAAATGCGTCTTAAAGCGGAACTTTACCCATAACAACTTGATAAAAAAATATAATAATGTTATTTAGCAAGGAATATACATTCCACATTAATAATTATGCTACCAAAATTACAGTGTTCTGTAAATTGATTTCAGCATTGCTCCCGTTTTGTCTTGCTGGAGGCTGCCATTTTACTGAAGCCCAGAGCCCCTGAACAGCAGTAAATCATAAAGCAAAACGAAACCTATTGATTTAACGGTTTCAAAACAGCTACGTTCCTGAAATGGCAGGATCAATAACTGTCACATTTGCTTGTGCTCTCAACCAAACTGTCAACCCATCAATTGGCTGGTGTCAGAATTAATCACATGTGCAGCACCATGGCAGATCAAACAGAAGCAGCTTCCTTGTCTGTAAAGGATAGGAGGGTTTAATTCCACTTTAATGAGGAAGTAAACCCTGGTGGGTTTTACTTCCTCTTTATTTCCCTGCAAAGGTAAAGCATAATGGGCTACTGTGCATCGCACCAATTATGTGTCCCTTACCTGAAACCGAAGCCTGCGATGTCATCGCTGTCCCCACTAGCAGTGAGCGTCCATCTTCAACCCCTCATCCTTCCGGGGCCACAAACTCTGTGACTGGCTAGAGTCATGTGACATTACTCCCGCGCAGGCACGTGGGATCCACCAGTCACAGCATGACCCCTATTAGGGATGGCACGATGTGTCCTGTCTAAAGTGTGCATACGCCGTAGACCATCAGCGTAAATATCTCCTAAACCGTGGAGGCTTAGGAGATATTTCAAACGCCTACAGGTAAGACTTAATATAGGCTTACTTGTAGGTAAAAGTGGTTGTACAGGGTGTGCAACCACTTTAAGGCTGTCAGCAGATTGCCTTCTACAAATTCTTCAGTGCCTAAAAATGGAGAGCAACTGAGCATGTGCAGAGCAGGGTGAGACAGTGTATTACTGGATTTTAAACAGTATAGACCTGTTTAATGTTTTACATAGCTATACCTGCAAAAGAGGGTCAGCCTGAGGTGATCTAGCATGACTTCATTTTCTGACTAAAGTTCCACTTAGATTGCATCTGTCTCCTGGCTATGATCAAGTTTAAAGGAAATCCTGCTATGCCCTGATCATTGTGGGGGATGGTTGGAGAGTTTCTCTTGGTTTGATGAGGGCATCCTTTCAAACGGAGGGAAGAATGAATTCCTGGGTTATCAGAAATGCTACAGAAACTGCAAGAATCCTCCTGGCCCAGTGCTGCCTAAACAGGGCAGATCTGCAGTTCTGGTGCCTCTGGAGTGGCTGCCCATGAGTGCCCAACTTTGGGTGTGAAAAGCCCACAATATTTTAAAGTCATGGTCATAGCACTTCAATAAGCTTCCTTATTACACTGGCTTCCTGGGCTACACCTTTTAGCAGAGACGGTATTACCCTAGCCCGTGTCTTGCACATTGGCACCCTAGGACTCATATTTTTTATCACTTGATTTGAGCAGTATAGCACCTTACTTTCACTTACTGTATAGTGTAGCTTTTTTGGCCTCCTTAAAGTATGAGGGAAGAAGGGAATGCAAGGCCAATGAGTCTGAATCACCCACATCACTTTCCTATTTAGGAGAACCCCAATCTAGTACCTAGCTGGACCAGTTTTAGCAGGTCCCCTTAGGCCCGAGGAATGGTGTCCCCGAATTCAGCTAAGTGGACCAAGAAAGGTGTCACCTTTCCCCTACAGGAGGTGTCATAAAGCTGTCAAAGTCTGGGGCCCTTTCTTTGCATATTGGACCAGTGATAAACCCTTTGCACTTTTAGGTGTTCACTTTTTATATTACATGGAGTGTTTGTTTTCTTTTGCACAGCAGTCTTCCAAAAATGTAAATAAAAAAAAATGTTGAGGCCTTGCAGGCCTGTAAACACCTGCGATAGAGGCAAAACCCAGGAGTTAAGACTTACTGGTAATGCAATTTTCATGAGTCTTCCAGGACAGCATATAAAATATAGGCTTCTCCAACAGGAACAGAAAACATCACCAAACACACTTTAAAAAGGAAGTCCTTCTGCTGAACCAGTCCATTTTAAACAGGAACCAAAGAACACTGCATGAACAAAACATATCCAAAACAGAAAAAAAAAACAACACAGAATCCTGCTGTCCTGAAAGACCCACAGAAACAGAGTTACCAGCAAGTCTAACCCTGAATTTTCCAAATAGTCTTCCAGGACAGCATGAGAGGATTAGCAAGAACTTACCAGACTAGGGAGGGATCACAGAGTCCAGAGACCTCTTTTTCTACAGGGTCAACCACAAATAACACAGATATGGTATATCCCATTATATTACAATTCTCAGCAGAGAGAAAACCAAGACAGGAGACTAACTGCAGGAAAAAAATTGAAACCAGAACGGAAAATAGGAGCTCAGTTACACAGGATTGATTCCAAAAATGCTATATAAAGTTAAAATGGGACCAAACCCTAGTGAGGCCTTTGTCAACTGAGGACATACACAAGCCCCTAAAGCAGTGGTTCTCAACTCCTGTCCTCAGGACCCACTAACAGGCCAGGTTTGCAAAATAACTGAAACAGGAGATATAATTTGCTGCTCAGTGATTGCCATATTCTAGTCTGCATATCCTCAAGGTAATACTTAAAATCTGGACTGTTAGTGGGTCCTGAGGACAGGCGTTGAGAACCACTGCCCTAAAGCCTGTGTGGCCAATGTCACGGGGTAATTGAAGGGTTTTAGTAAGTCATCTATTTAAATTCAGATGCTTCTGATTCTTCCTATTGCTGTATGTAGACTGTATATTCAAAGCAAAGGATCATGTTCACAGCATGTGTACACCCCTTGTTGCTGCCATTTCAAAACGGAGCAGGCTGGGGTTTTATTGCAGAAGAGACACGCAAGGTCTCCTCTGCATTAAAATAAACCTACCTGCCTGCTTGCAGTTTTCTTTAGAATATACACTGAGCTGTGCAAGCACAGCTCGGTTTACTTTTCAGCACAGATACCATGTGCCAGGTTCACTGAATTCTTGCACATCACCCTGTTCTTGCCAATGAAGATGGCTGTAGCCTGGCAGCCAGAAAAAGGCAGGTAGATGAGGGCAGTATGGGACATCAGACCATTGGAGAGGCAAGTATTCTAGACTTTATTTATGCTTTAACCTATCATACATACCAATAAGCAAAAACGCACTTTCCCCTGAATGACAGGTGCCTACTAGTCCACATCTTCTAAAGACATTTAACCTTAGAAGATTTAGTCCTGCGAAGAGAGACCTAAAAATTGGAAGGTGGAGGCCAATTCTTCTTTCACTGTAGAGGTCGCTACAGGCACTGGCAAATTTCTCCTTCTCTTTCAGTTGGTATGCCTTAAAGTGAACCAGTCAGGATCCTTAAACTTCTAAGATGTCCTAGATAGGGAGAGCCCAACAGTGCCCTGCCACAGTAAACCCAACACCAAGGGGCCCCAAGTGAAAGATTATAGGCCAGATGAGATCCTGGAAACAGGTAAAAAGCAAGTCGATGTCTTGCTGGTCTCATGGGTGACTGCATCTGCCCGAGCTGCAGCCTGCATCAAAGAATCCAAAAAGCAGTATCTGTTCCCCCACCTGTGGCATCCTGACAGCCGCTGCTGGGTAGAACAGCCATTAAGGCACCAGGTGACCCTTCCCTTTCCACCAAAAGCAAAACTTAGTACCAGAGCCTCTGGTGCCTGAAAATGAGGCCACCCTGCCTAGTATTAAAGCCTGCCATCATCCGGGCAAACAGGAACATAGCAATGCAGCAGCTGCACAATCCCCCACCACACAGTGCATGCAACCTAGACACCCAGATTGAGATCTTGTATGGTTTGCATTAGTCATCAAGCATGTGAGTTGCTTCCAGACAAGGCCTTTGACAGGCACAGAAGGAGAACAAAGCCACCTCCTTCCTGTAGTGAGGAGGGGGTCCTGGAGGGCATCTAACAGAGAACCCTTCCAGTTCCTCCCAGAGGACCCAGGTAGGTAAAGATGGGTTTGGCAGAAAGACTGAAAGACTTCCCTTTAAAATGTCTTTGGTGATGCATTTAATGTTCCTGTTGGATAAGCCTGTATCTCATATGCTGTCCTGGAAGACAACTTGGGAAAGTTTATTATTCTTAAACTAAGTCAGATTTCACTCATGGGTAAACTTTCATAGGTTTAAATACAGAAATGCTTAATTTTTAATAGACTGCCAATATAACTGTTGGGACAATGAATTAAACCACCAAGTCTATCTAGCCAGCACACATCTTAAGAGAATAATAGCAGATAATTCGCTATAGTACTTTCTCAACTAATCTTTGCATGGAATTCTCAACATTGGAGCAAAGAAAATGGATTGTAAAAAAAAAAAAAAAAAAGTTCAACAGTCAAACCATTTTACCATATATGTTCCAAATGAAGTGATTATAAATATTTGTACCTGATGTTGTCACAGAGGGCAGGGTGTTCGTTGCCAAAATTGGAGCCACTGTCGCTGCAGCTACTGGATTGCCAGTGCCAAAAAGAGTCTTCTATCAGAGAGAAAGTAAATAAGCCTTTTGTTACAAATTAATCCTCCTAGCTAAATAAATACTAAGGCCACATGTACACACTGCTGCTGGTAAATGGACGTGTAGGAGCAGTTGGGCGTTTTATTCAGCAGTCCCTGAACTCTCCTCTTTTTTATCTTATCAGTACATGTACAGAGGGTCATTTATAGGCAGTTGAGTTTAGAAGCATTTTTTGGAACGCAAAAATATACGTTTAGGACAGAAATTCAGAGGCATTTGAAAACGTCAATTGCCTGTAACACATGTAAACGTGTTAATTTGCGCTTAGCTGCATTTCATTTACAGGCGTTTCTTTTTTTAAACGCTTCTAAAACACAAACACGGCAAAAAGCCAATAAATGCAGCATGTAAATGGGGTAAAACTGACGTTTTTAGCATCGGTTACCATCTGTCAAGTTAAATCATTCAGAAAGGTTGTAAAAAAGTCCTTTGTACATGAAGCCTAAGTTTAAATATACCCAAGAAGCTTCCCATTAAAAAATATCACAGATCTGCAAATTACTGAAGTTACTTAAACATTGTGAAGAGAATTCATGCAAGAGCAGTAGCCCGTAGTATCCACTCATTTTTCTGATCTCATTGGTCCAGACATGCAAGCATGAAAGTTATTTGTTTCTATGGCTTCCTGGATTTTGCACGGTCTCCATGAAGCTAACTTGTCACAGACCAAGGAAATTCAAATGAAGCATATTGTAAAGGAAATTATAAATTCTGTATTACATTTTGTATGCTTTAAACACTGCACTTATTGTGCACACAACATTATTGTTTTGATTACATGTTTACATTCTTTGGATTCACGATTAGGAAATTAGTCTGCCTATGTTACACCCCATGTTACCATGAAAGAATATTCATTTTTATTATTATTTTTAAAATTGTTATTATTACTATTATTAATAATAGATACCTGCATAAGCATGTGTGAACCCCCCCCCCCAAAAAAAAATGCTTAAACAGATATTATCTACAGTGAAATCTGAATGTTAAAATCCTTACTGTACATCCCAGGACAAAGGAAATCATCTTCATTATGACAAAGTTGTTCCAAAGCACTGAATATGGGAGAAGGGCAACATAACAACAAGCCTCAAACATGACCCTATCACAATGACAAAGAAGTGTGTCCTGGGATGTACGATAAAGAAAAATCTGATGCAGAGATATAATAGCTGAATTTAAATGCAAATCTTTCTATATAATGTGAGCATGCTACCACCATAGCAGTCTTTTAAAGATACTTTGAATGAGCAAAGGGACAGCCTCTCTTCAAAGCACATCCCAGACCCACTTATGCTCACTTTTACTGCACTTTGCCAGTACTCCATTGGACATGTAAAATACTTAGCGTTTACAGATATGGGGGAGTTTGAGACCTCCTCCAACGATACAGTGCTTGGGCCCAAGAAGCCAAACACCAGACCCAATCACTATCACTTGAGGAGAATGTGACCTCATTAACTCTGTGTAAGCTCTGACACCATCTGACAACATAACTAGTTATCATGAGTTTATGAGTTATAAATGACAGGAGGGAGTTATGTGAATTCTAGCATCCCAAACATGGCTCAATTCTAACAAGCGATGCAGATTACATACTTACATCATAAATCCCCATTCAACTTAAAGAGGAGTTCCACCCGAGGTCCAGTCAAAAAAAAAAAAAAAAAATTAAAAGTCAGCAGCTACAAATACTGCAGCTGCTGACTTTTAATTGGACACTTACCTGGCTCGTCTCCCCCTCCATTCAGCGGCGCCGGCATTGCACTGTAGGCGCCGGGCTGTGGCTTCACAGCCTGGCACCCACTGCGCATGCGCGAGCGGCGCCGCGCGCCGTGATTGGCCGCTCTGTCACCTGGGACCTGTAATGGGTCCCAGATGATTGACAGGAGGGAGGGAGCAGAGCTGAGCCCTTCCTGTGCCGAGGGGGAACCAGCCCAGGCACTGGAAGAGGCAGACTACGAGGGACCCCCTAGCAACAGGCATTTAGAAGTAAAAAAAATATCCAATGTGATGCCTTGATTGATATCACTCAGGGCATATCTAGTTACAGAATTACTTCGTAACTTCAGCATACAGCTTCAGCTACCTATTCCGTACCTCCGGATGGCTTGCATTTTTGTTAATTCATATTAAAATTACCCAAATGTTCAAGACCTTGATGTTGTCCCTGTGTGTGTGTGATGTATGAACAATACAATATGTTTTACATTACCTGAGCCATTGCATGCAGCTGCTGCTTCTGAGCTCCCAACGCTGGATGGGTAGGCAGTGTAATGCGAGTTCCAGTGTCCCGAGCCTGAGCAGATCTTTGGATGCTGATGGTTGCAGGAGGTGGATGCTGCTGGATTGACAGAGTGGGTCTGAAAAATACATTAAAATGTTATGTTTGTTATATTTTCTGTCATCTGGTTTAAATCTGGTAAAAAACAACAAAAAAAAAAGTCCTGTGCCAGGTGTACTCACCGCAGTACTGGCTCTGCAGCATGGGCTGGAGTAGTGGTAATTACTGGCGACTGTGCACGAGTAGCAGACACTGTAGCTACTACAGCTGGTGTCACTGAAGTAGCTGTAGTTACTGGAGGACGAGACTGCAGTAACAAGCAAAAGTAACATTAATGTTTTTCAAGACGATTAAAAAGCATGTTTCAAAAACAAGTATGTACAATCATTAAATGTGAAAGATATAGCCATTTAAAAGGTTTCCAATCAAAAAACATTCTTCAGCAGAATTTCCTGTGCCAAAGCGGTATATACATTAGCATATAACTAACCTGAATAGGCGGATGGATGATATGCTGAGCTGCAGACTGGGCGGCAGCAGCAGAAGGCATCTGAGCAGATGCTGGTCTTAGGACAGTGGTGACCTTGGAACTGGACATTACAGCAGCAGCTGCAGCCCCTAGTAAAAATTAAAGTAAATTAAGAATGGCAAGACAAGGGTCAGACACATGGTAAGTTTTCTCAAAGCCAGAAAATGAGAATGATGTTTTAAAAATTTTTGAAAAAGGTTACAATTGAACATTGTCTCTTTCAAGTATGCACCTTGTGATTGTACACAACGCTCCTAGCAATTTTTCCATTCTTCATAGCATCCCTGAAAGTTCTCAAGTGGGATGGTGTTCAGAGCCTGCATTGCGGCTCTTTGGACACCATTTTGGTACTGTGGCTAACGTCCAAAGAGCCACTTCGCAGGCTCTGAACAATATTCCAGGGATGCTATGAAGAATGGAAAAATTGCTAGGAGTGTTGTGTACAATCACAAGGTGCATACTTGAAAGAGACAATGTTTAATTGTAAAATTTTTCAATAAAAAAGGTACATTTTTATAATATTCTCATTACTTTACACACACACACACACACACACACACACGCACGTAGAGTATATCTCAGCAAAGCATGCACATTTCCCTTTGTTTTATCCCTTTTGGACCCTGCAAGTACAGAAAAATACCGGTTTATCATCTGGAAATGCTGACAACACATAGCTTTTTTTGTGGACCAAGTGATGTCAGCCCTGCCCAGTTTTCTCTTCCCAAACAACTCTCCCATCTCCACAACATAAAAGGCTAATCATTCAGTAATACCAAGAAAAAGACTTGGAGGGCCAATTATGCCTTGTTTCCACTGAGCGGTTCAGTTCGGTACGGTACGCTATTTTGGGTGTTTTCATTATGAAAGCGGCCCATACAACCGAACCGTACCGCTCCATTCAGGGTCCTGCTTCAGATGTGGGGCCATAGAAAATGGAACGGTTCAGTTAGGGTGGAGCTACGATACATTCCACTGATTGGCTGACAGAAAACCCTCTGCTGTGCTATGCTGAGGCATTTTTTCTAAACCCTGTATGGCCCCTTGTGGTCCCACTTGCAGTGGAAACGCTCACCAGAATAGACCGGACCATGCTAGGCCATTCAAACTGTACTGACCCAAACCGATCCGCTCAGTGGAAACGAGGCATTTCTTTCCTTGAGGCAACACAGGAAGTGAATACTGGAAACATGACAGCTCTGAATTTCTGACAAGGTCAAAAGGTATTTTTGGCACTTATTGAACAGATGACAAAACACAATTGTATATTGAGCAGACGATAAGGGAGAAAATAAAAAGGTTTTTCTGTAATAATGGCCTACTCATTTACGTTTAGGTGGTTGTTTAAGTAACGGCAAGAGAAATGTGCAGAACATAAGCAGACGTTAAAATGTTGATTTAAAAAAAAAAAAAAATTAAAAAAATAAAAAAGGAGGAGGAAGGGGGAGGAGGGAGAATAATCATTACAAGTTAGTACTGCAGATGTAATCTTTTCAGACAATGCTAAAAAAAAACAAGCAACTGAGGGTACAGATCTGCTGGGAGTAAAGATGGCCAAAAAGTTAGAGTGGTTTTTAAACTAGGCAGGGAACATATTCCAGAGGGAGGCATTAGTGGTAGGTTGACTAAAGCACATAAAGCCAAAAGGTAAGTATAGTTACAAGTCCTAGTTGCAATCTCAGAACACCCAATAAGAGGATAGTATGCGACCGGTCTAAACTACGTGTCATGTTCACCAATGCCAGCAGTCTGGCGAACAAGATGGGTGAACGAGAGATACTGTTGTACAAGGAGGATTGGGATTTTGTGGTAATTTCAGAGACCTGGTTCAACATCTCTCATGATTGGCTGGCAAACATTCAAGGGTATACCCTTTATCGCAGAGATGGAGAGGGGAAAAAAAAAAAAAAAAGGGGGGGGGGGTATGCCTATATATCAAGAATAATTTACAAGTGAATGCGAGAGATGACATCACTAAGGGAGCTAGGGAGGAGGCGGAATTCCTTATAGGTAGAGCTCCAAAAAGGGATGAAGCTAGGGGGAAAATAATACCGGGAGTATACTATAGGCCCCCTAACCTGAGGGAGGAGGGGGAGACGGATCTCCTATTACAAGTTGGGATTAGCAGCAAGGATGGGAAGTGTTATCATAATGGGGGATTTTAACTACCCATAAACTGGGCGGAGGGAACTAGGCATTCGTCTAAGGCTTGCCAGTTCCTAAATGTCTTGCAGGACAATTTTATGGTTCAGATGGTAGACGCACCAACTAGAAACAAAGCGTTACTGGATCTACTGATTACCAACAAAGCAGAACTGATCACAGATGTGGAAATGCGGGGCAATTTAGGAAATAGCAATCACAGGTCAATTGGCTTCAGTATAAAAAAAAAAAAAAAAATTTTCACACAAATAGGAAACATAAGGGGAATACAAAGACACTGAATTTCAAAAGAGCCAACTTCCCTAAACTACAAACCTTGCTAGAAGGCATGAATTGGGAAAAAATCTTAGTAACAAAGAACACGGAGGAGAGATGGGTTTGCTTTTAGAGCATATTAAATAAGGGCATTAGCTAATGCATCCCATCGGGTAATACATTTTAAAGAGCAAACATAAGTCCTAAATGGCTTACCTCCAATGTAAAAATGCATATAAAAGCAAAAGGAGAAGGCCTTCAAAAAATACAAGGTTGAGGGATCATCATCAGCGTTCAGACTTTATAAAGAATACAACAAGAAATGTAAGGGTACAATTAGGGCGCTAAGAGAACACAAAAGACACATAGCGGAGGAGAGCAAAAATCCCAAGAAATTCTTTATGTATATAAACAGTAAAAAAAAAAAAAAAAAAGGGGGGGGGGACCATATTGGCCCCATAAAGTATGAGGAAGGACATCTGGTTACAAAAGGATAGGGAGATGGCAAAGGTATTGAATTTATTCTTCTCCTCAGTCACCAAAACTGCAGTGTTTATCCTCATAACACATCACAGGAAGCACCTCCATGGTTAACAGAGGAAAGAATTAAAATTAGACTTTTAGGAAACTTAACATTAAAAAGGGGGGGTTCCGGCCAGGAAAAAAAAATATTTAAAAGTCAGCAGCTACAAACACTGTAGCTGCTGACTTTAAATAAGCACACTTACCTGTCCCGGGTGCCCGCGATGTCGGCCGCCGAGGCCGACCCGTCCCTCGGGTCCCGGCACGGCCATCCTAACTAAGGGTAACGGGCAGTGGAGCCTTGCGGCTTCACTGCCCGTTTCCTACTGCGCATGCGCAAGTCGCGCAGAGCTTTGTGAATGGGACACGATGTGTTGTGGGACAAACACAGTTCCCTTAACACACCGTGTCCCATTCCCCATTAGACAACGCGGGGAGGAGAAGACAGAACATCACTGTGGTGTAGGAAGAGGCAGATTAGGAAGACTGCCTAGCAACAGCCATTTCAGGTGAGTTAAAAAAAAAAATTTTTTCCAATGTTTTTTTTGTGGTGGACCTCCACTTTAATAAATCACTGGGACCAAATGGTAGAGATATCTCTCTCTCTCTCTATATATAGAGAGAGAGATATCTATCTATCTATCTATACTTTGTCATCCCCATGTCTCGGTCTTCTTCTCCCTCCCTTTATCACAGACTAACTACACCCCCTTTAAGCCACACCGAGTAAACTGATACCCAACATGTCATGCTTTAAAATTGTGCACACTTGCGGAATGGCGACAAACTACGGAGTTAAAAATCTCCATAGGCGATGCTTTGAAAATGTTTACAGGCTACCCGTTTAGAGTTAGAGGTCTAGCGCTAGAATTATTGCTCTTGCTCTAACAATCATGGTGATACCTCACATGTGCGATTTGCGTATGCATTTGCTTATGCACACGAGCACGGAGTGATGGGGCGCTTTCAATTTTTCTTTTTTCCCCCTCTCTCTTTTTATGTTACTTTTGATTTTTACACTGTCCCTTCAAAAAAAATAAAATATTTATTTTTTGGATCACGGTTATTCCCAATACAAAGACTGTGAACATCCCTTGTAATAGAAATAAGCAGGACAGGGCCTCTTCAATGCGAGATATGGGGCAAAAAAAAAAAAAAGAAGAAGGATAAAAATTAAAAAATAGGCCCTTTTAGCCTGGAGGGCGGAAGTGACATTTGATGTCACTCCGGTCCTCCAAGGGCACAGAGTTGAGTGGGGGCCATCCTGCCCTCCCTCGACTTTCTACCCATTGCTCCAGGGGATTGGGTGGTTTCCCCTTTTACCGATGGCTCTGGTAATCGGGGAAACTACCAGAACCAGACGCTGGATCGCCAACTGCTTAAAAAATTACAGGGGTTATGGCAGCTAGCCGCTGCCATAATCTGGGTATTTAACGTTAAAGTAACAAATGAAAATTTATATTTATATATATATATATATATATATACACACACATATATATACACACACACACACACATAGCAAATAAAATAGTAAGTATGCATATTTAAAGAGGAGCTGGAAGGGAACGAAAATCCTGTACAAGATGTTGTATAGTTAACAAGGCTCATTATTTAGCAGTTTGGTGCAAGCTTTCATATTAAAAACCTACAATGTCCAGCATAGTTTATCGCTGCTAATTGCTGAATTAATGGCCAAAAAAGATGCCTTTACAGTTTACCATTACTAACAACCCAGTTCCTTGAATGTGAACCAAAGTGGATGAAAGTGCAAACTTCAGTCTGTCATCATCCCGATTTCCTGTTTAAGATGCCTGACCTGAGTCAAGCAGGCAGCCAGTGGAGTCTAATAATGTGATTGCCTGTTCTGTATAAGCTAACAGAATGATGATATGGAGCCTAAACTTCAATTTCTATAAATGAAATAAGCATATAAATTAGATTTCCAAGTGCTTAAAGTTATTATAGATCATATCTATAATAATTTAAGCACATGGAAATCAAATCTATTTTGTTTTAGGAAGGGGATCTTCTATTCCAACTGAAATACTGGGACAGCACATTTAAAAAAAAACAAAAAAACAAACACAACATAAATAAATAACACACACGCACACACGCGATTGTTCATCAAAGCAGCCATCATTCAACGTGGGGGTAAGAGAGAATACCTCTGGGGAGATGAGAAGCTCCAATATGTAGAGGTGGCCCTGGAGCGCTGCTGCGGATGATGGACATCTGGACATTGGTGGCAGCCATGATATGATGCAAACTATTAGGGTGTCCCTAAAGAAAGAACACAAGTCAAATATGAAGAATAACCAACCTCTGAGCCTTGGAATACAGCTGTGGGGATGGGATGGATCATTGTAAGGGTCACCATACACATTACAATCTGACTGTACAATCTCCGTACAGTCATCCTTGGATCTACCAAAACAATGTAATATGAGGATCTACCTAAACTACCCAATCAATGTGTATAATCAGGTAAGCCCTTGCACTACATACTAGTTGGTATTTCCAAAGGAGATTGTACTGTTTTTGGTGAGCTTAATGCAGAGCTGCTGAATTTCCCCCCGTGCAGAACCAGCCATTCAGTCTCTCTATATCATAGACCCAGCCCCTCATCTCTACTGTACACATGCCGTATTTCAAATGGGCAGCAAGTTATGTTTTCGTATAAAGGGTTTGCCACAGGAAGCTTTAGGTCATGAAGTCATACAAACCCAGAAGTCATGAAACCAAGTTCCATCCAATGAAGAATCATGGCCGTGAAGTCCTGTTAAATTTATTAGTTAGCAAAGGTCTCTATATCCTAATAGCATCGGTATTGCTCAGTTTGGTCTAGTTTGTTTGCTGTCTCAGCTTGCTTGTATAAGAAAGCAAAGAACTGTATATTTAATAATACAGTTGTTTCTTTATACTCGAACACAAAGATTACCAATTGTGCTTAGCCTCAAGATGGCTAATAAAACACTGCTGAAGATAAACATCAGTAAGAATAAAATCAGCTAGTATCCCTAGGATAGTGTTTTCCATATTTTTGATGACCACTAACAATCCTTTACCATGACAGGACAGTTATTAAGCTCAGAATCCACAATAAATAAAAAAGCATCAAGATAACTATTTTTCTATTTAGGGTGTGGCACTGACCTGCTGTCCACTGATGGTGGCAACAGGAATAGCAGAAGCCTGAGGAAGACCACTCTCCATGGTGACTGTCACTGGCCCAGAGACTTTAGGTACAGCAGACAGGGCAGAGGGTGGTGCTGGTGCAATGGGGCGACTGGGTATAGTGGGCTTCAGTGGCTGCTGTGGGAAGACATTAAAAGTCTACTTATGCCTTAACAAAATATTCATATAATTGCCTTCAACAAGGATTTGAAAGACAAAACTAAAAGGCTACGAAAATAAAAAATAAAAAAAAAATCTAGGAAAGCACTTCTTTTGGAGCAATAGATGATAAAATCTTAAACGCGAAAAGGCATTCCAAAATTATGGAATCTGATATTTTAAAAAAACAAAAATGATAAGAATTCTCTAAGGTGCAAGAATCAAATATCCAGCAAGACCATTAAAGAAGCACAATACATCATTAGTAATTTTGTGGATGACTAAACAGTTTATGGGCCAGTTAAATAATTAACAAGTGCATACCTTCAGAATTCCCTCAGAGAAGGAGAGTGGAACAGCAGGAAGATGAGTGGACTGAGCAGTCATGGTGAGAGGGCTCGCTGTGTGGTGTGGAACCATCTGCAACTGGGGGTAAGGTCTGACAACTACAGCTTCCTGCTTGTCATCTCGAGACGGAAGAACTGAATTAGCAGTAAGGGGATCACGGGACAGGCTTTCCATATCACGGGTTGTTTCCTCACCTCCTGGATTAAAAATATGGCAGTTACAGGATTTTAGATTAGGATGACATTTACATAAGGACATTTCCCGTGTAGGGAAAGTATTTGAAGGTTTGCATGAAACAGAAGATGAAAATGTATTGATAGACATTACCTGATCCAGGGATATTCTGCCCCACAGTGCCTCCACTACTTGCCATCTGTGGTGAGGGAATAGGGGCCCCTTGCCGGGGAAACTGTTGTGAACTCATGTCCTCCTAATAAGAAAAACACCATAGATACATTAATTATTAATAATAATTAACGTAGTAATTGTGTACAAGTTGCAAGTTTACTACAGCTTCCATATACAATTGCAGTAAAACAGAGAGGCATCACCTAAATAAGGTTGTAATAGCACAATTATTCAGTCAACTAAACTATGTTTCATGCACTACTACCTGGTAACGTGTGGAATGATCATGGCTTTCTATAACAGAGTTGGACAGCATCAACCTACTTCTTTGGAGTTTTCAAGATTCGTAGTTTAAAGAGGTTATGCAATTTTCCCCAAAAATGAGGATACCCACTTCAATCCAAATTCATGCAAACAAGAGGCATCCTGGTCTGGCTGACTGACACTAAAATTCAGAGAGGCTGGCAATTGCCAGACAAAGCAGACAGCATCTGTTTCCTTAAACACTAAAATCACTGACAAAGTATACGATTCTAAAGCTTCTCTCTGTAGCATCATTCCACCACTAGGCTTCGGTTTTACTATTGAATCATGCAAACAAGCAGTTGAGCCTGTAAAGTGTAAAATCCCAGGGTTTCTGGGTGTCTGGGGGGCATAGCCCACTCAAAATTTATGACAGGTTCTAATACTTGGCAGCTGTGTGCTGTTCAAAGCAGTAATCACATTTAGGGCCTTATGTCTCTGAAAGCATATGACCCTAAAATGAAAGTACTGCTCAGAACAGCATACAGTCACCATATATTTCATCCTGTCAGATTTTGGCAGGCTTTATACCACACCTGTGCCTCCCATACACCCAAAATGATCAGGTTTTTTTTTCAACTGAATGGACTGAATACCCAGATAATGCATGAGGCCTTGAAGGCTGTCTTTCTAGGAGTCAAATGACTCGAGTCAGGGTAGATATAAAATCAATGATTTTTTTTTTTTTTTTTTTTTAAGTCCGATTTAAAATCGTATTATTATTATTATTTTTTTTTTTAATTTATTTGATCAAATTTATTGTAATAAAATGTCTTTGGAGTAAAAATCGATCTAAAGTTTTGTATTTAATATATATTAAATAATTTTGTTGATTCAGCATAAAATGGAGCTTAGTTATGAAACACAAGGCTGTATATTCTGCAATATTTACATTTTTTGGTAAACTCATTCAATGAATCCAAGCTGAGCTAACATGCACTGCATTGATGCATTCACACAATTTCACAGTAACCATGAGATAAAACAAACTTCAGGAATATTCCTTTATCCCATTGTTTTGCAAATCTATGTACACTTCAAACTGTATGATTGAATCGGTTCAGATATCGCTGTTTTACTAACCTGGCAGCTTATTATTCTAAATAGGAAAACTTCATTTTGATTGCAAATATTAAAGATTCTAACTACCAGCAAGAATAAGTCCTTATATTCAAAGAGCACCCGTCATTTCAGATCCATCATGGCAGTGCCTGTTAGCCGGCAATCACTCACCTGCTGCAGCCACGTCCCTCACCTCGCCATCCCATTAAAGTGAATAGGACTGTGGGTGAGTCAACAGCGGGGTCAGAGGAGGAGCCACTATTGGATGGAGATGAGAGTTGCTCTTTAAAAATTATGATTTAAATTGAGCCTTTTTATTAGTGATTTAAATCAAATCCACCCTGTCCGGAGTAGAGGTTTAGTTTTCTTTTTGAGAAGCTAAAACAGGTTAAAGTTTTTTGACAAACTTGTACTGAAAATAATTCCTTATTAGCTACACTATAGCAGGGGTATGCAAACTACAGACCACATCTGGCCCTCTACAAGATTTTACCAACCATGATGCCATTCTTATGTGAAGAGGGGATTCTGATGAAAAAGGGAGAGGGACTTCAGAGGAAAAAAATTTATATATATATATATATATATATATATATATATATATATATATATATATATATATATATATATATATATATATATATATATATATATATATATATATATATATATATATATATATATATATATATAAGTTTTCAGACAACAAATATTTATAAAAATCAATGAGGCCCTCACACTGCAGAGACTGGCGACTCCCGAGTTAGCGCTGACAGTGTTTTCATTTAAGGCTGACAAAACTAATCAGAAAAAGAAGAATGTGGTGATTTACAAACTACAAAAACATCTTGCATCTGTTACACAATTATAACTCATGGAAGCAGAAGAATGCCACATCAAAGTACAAACAGCACAAATATAATATAATATTATAAGTCCTGAGCTACTAGCCAGGCCTCAAGGGTTACTCACCAGTTGCACCACCTAACCCCGACCCTGCTACTAAAAACATGCCCTCATAAATTATCTCATTAAATGACACTTAATGTTTTATGCAGAATTAAGTTAAAAAAATAAATATTAACCTATTTGACTGTGCCCAAAAATGCAGCCTGCCTGTGTCTACCAATGCAGTCTACCTGTGCAGGGGAGGATAGGAACAAAAGAGCGCAAGGAACACAGCTATAACAGCTTTCATTTCAATTGCTGCGTTCCCGCTGCCGAACGTCATATACAGCCCCGCCCTCTGGCTGGGGAACTTTGATTGACAGATTGCCCGTTCCGGGATTGGACGGGTGATCTGTCTATCAAAGTCCCGGGACCAGGAGGAGGGGCTATATGTGACAGCAAGCAGCGGGGAACACAGCAATGTGCAATGAAAGCTGCTATCGCTGTGTTCACTGTGCTCCGTTCATCCAGGCGGCTGTCCTTTCTCTTCCCCTCCACGATCGCTGGGATAAGGACTCCCATTCAACCCAGGCTGCCAGCGGTGCTCGCCAAGCCTCAAAATCCACTCGCAAAATGCGAGCTGAATTTTTGAGGGCTGTAAAACACATTACACACACAAAGCAATTTAAGTACAACTGTGTTCAAAAACATTTGTATACAGGTTACAAAAATACCAAGCAAAACTCCAGAAGGAAGAGCGCCTCATAAAAGACAGATTACGCATAACTTTTCTGGCCATCATCATTATCAGGTAAAATTTAAAATACTCCCCAATTTCTAGACTGGACTAACAGGCTCATAAACTGTACAATAGTGTAATTATCACTGCATTAAAGTGGTTGTAAAGGCCAACTGTTTTACTTTTATGCATTCTATATATGAAGAGAAAAAAAAAAACCCGTGTGCTACAATATTACTGCAAATTTGTATCTTTATATTTTTCAGAAGATACTTGTTACAAATTGCCTAATACAAACTTGTTACAAATGACCATGCCAGATCTAATTTCTATGCATACACATACTGTAAGCAAGTATACCAAGAATGGGTTTACATGGCTGCTTTACCGTGTACTTTTATGAGACAGTATTCTGTTTTCTTTGTATTGCTTCCATTGTGCTCGATGTTCTGCCAGTCCCTCTGCTTTCCTATTAAAAACTGACCGCACCAAGCATGAGAGTACACCGTGGTCAGTTCTCTAGCTATGCTGGGAACTAAGTGTGCTCTCATCCAATGATAAGACTTTTCCCGACACCCCCCTTCACTGGGAAGCTCAATGTGCTGCTACTTTTCCTCCCTCAGCTCTTATGCAGCAGAGAAAAGATGGAATGTGATTAACCACTTCCATACCGGGCCCTTTATGGAACTTTTTGTTTACAAGTTTAAATTAGTATTTTTTGCTAGAAAATTACTCAGAATCCCCAAACATACATACAATTTATATATATATATATATATATATATATATATATATATATATATATATATATATATATCCCCTAGGGAATAAAATGGCAGTCGTTGCAACTTTTTATGTCACACAGTATTTGCTTTTGCACAACAATTTTTTAAACTCCTTTTTTGGGGGGGAAAAAATCTTTCATTAATTAAAAACTAAAAACAGTAAAGTTAGCTTTTTTTTTTTTTTGTATAATGTGAAAGATGATGTTACGCCCAGTAAACAGATACCAAACATGTCACGCTTTAAAATTGCGCACACTTGTGGAATGGCGCCAAACTTTGGTACTTAAAAATCTCCATAAGCGCCGCTTACATTTTTTTTTTTTTTTTAACAGGTTACTAATTTAGAGCTAGCGGGTCCTGGGCTAGAATTGTTGCTCTAACGCACGCAGCAATACTTCATGTGTGTTTTGAACGCCATTTACATATATATGGGCGCGACTTACATATGCGTGCAAGCACACGGGGGCGCTTTAAATTTTTTTGTTTGTTTGTTTAGTTTTATCACTTTTATTCCTATTACAAGGAATGTAAACAACCCTTGTAATAGGAACGGTGCGTGACAGGTCCTCTTTATGGAGAGATCTGGGGTCTCTCCTCCAGGCTGGAAAGACAGAGATCAAAAAAATAAAAAATGAACGATCTTTCTTCCCAGCCGAGTCCTCAGCATTGTTTACTTCCGCCGGCCGGATATGACGTCATAACATTACACCCGGGCCTCAAAAGGTCAAAGAGATGACTGGGGACCGTCTGGTCACCGGAAATCTATGATTAACGTCCGGCAGGAAAGGCGGTGGAAGCACCAGAGGGGTGCTTCCCCTCCCGCTGCCTGTAAGAACGATCAAGCGGCTGAACTGCCGCTATGATTGTTCTTACGGTGCACAGAATCGCCGGCTATAAAAAGATATTTAAATGATGCCTGCACCCACTCAAAGTCAGACGTCATATGACGTCCTTTGCCTGGAAGTGGTAAAAAATAAAAAGTATTTATAATGCATTTTTATATCTATGCAAAAATGTTTTGCCCTTCATTTCCATTTTAAATTGAATGGGTTGTTTTACAAGGTGATCGGTTACAAACACTTTAACTTAAAGGGTTAATCCTCTGCATTGTGTAAAAAGGCTGTTTTATCCTGTATGCACAGTTCCTCCCCTCCTGCACTGTCTATCTGGGGAAGGCCAGCTAACACAGGCAGAGTAGCCAACCTGCACATGCTCAGTTGTGTCTTTTATGCTGGAGAGAACAGTTACTTGTTCTCAGAGCTAGCCATGTCACATGATATTGGCATCACACATGTGGGAGCGTATACAGGCTGAAGTGGAAATCTCCTCCTTCTTGAATTATGGCAATGGAGAAACTCTGCAGTTTATCATGTAACCGTAGTATATCATCCAAAAAGGCATATAGTAGTAGTATTTTAATGAAAATAGCAGATTTTTAAGCTGTGGGCACTGTGGGGGGGGGGGGGGGGGGGGCGGATGAACTATTTTCATATTACTGGGTTTAGTAAGACTTTAACTAAAGGCAGGCATTGCTTTGCGAGCATGGCAGCGTAATATTTATAGTCTGTTTTCGGTTCATGTACAGAAGCTGCAGCATATAGCTTTGTACCAACCCAAAGTGAAGGCACTGCAGTCTTTCACCAAGTTTGCTTTATAACATAAAATGAATGGAATAATCAGAAACTGAATCACAGCTTACAGTAAAGACTGAGTCAGTAAGATCTTCTATATTAAATTCTTCAACATGCCATTACATCCATCAATATCCCCAGAATTAATGGCAGGAAAAACTGTTTGCTAAAATTTTAACCTAAAATTATAAATTTTCTTACAACAGCAGAATGGTCTGTTCCTGACAAAACTCATAATGGAACACGCAATCAATACTGCAGGAACAACAAACAAAGACCAGCCATAACATTATGACCACTGACAGGTGAACACACATACATAGACACACACACTTTCAACAAGCAGATTTGTGTTCAGACACTTTACCAATAGATTTAGTACAGCTTTCATTTTATTTTATTTTTTTTGCTGCACAACACAGTCCCAACGCATAGACTAGGCAATTTGGCTAATGTCCTACTCGTTCAGTTCACAGTGGTGTGTGCTGAACAAAAAAAAAACAAAAAACACAAAAAAATTGTCACTTTGCAACATTTCAATAAAGTTGAAAAAACAAAATGTAAATAGTGTGATGCATCATTTACAACCCATCAGCATTGTTACCTTCACAACATACACCAGTGGCCGCAGCATAATGAGCCCTTAACTTGCTGTACTGATTATATGATACAATTTCCTCATGTGTAAAATGATAGACAATAACAGACATCACGTATCTCTCACGATTGTCGCGGCGTAAAATCTTTCACATTATACCAAAAAAAAAAAAAAAAAAAAATCGGGCTAACTTTACTGGTTAGTTTTCTTATTATTCATTTAAGTGTAATTTTTTTTCCAAAAAATTCCATTTGAACGACTGCTGCGCAAATACAGTGTGACATAAAATATTGCAACAACCACCCTTTTATTCTCTAGGGTCTCTAATTTTATTGTGTAAGTGGTTAAACTTCCCTCATTTACACACCAAAGTGTATTCCCTTGATCTAGAGGACAAATTGTTACAATGTTTATACTTAAGTTCCACTGCTAAAGAATGTTGTGATTCTTGGCAGACTGCTTGTTTTTTTTTTTCCTTTGGCCACTTTCACACAGGCGGACCCTGTATGTCCCTTTTTCATCCATCCGTTTTCGGATGAAAAACGGACATACGTATATCCCTATGGGATAGCGGATGTCAACGGATGAACATCCAATGACATCAGACTCCGCTATGCTCAGTTTCTGATGACGGAAGAAAACCCTACTTTTCCATCCGTCTGCGGATCGGATGAAAACGGACTCTATGGTCCGTCTTCATTCGATCCCCCATAGAGGAGAGCAGCACTCTCACAGGTCGGTCCCTGCACAGTGTGCAGAGACAGACCTGTCATCTGCCTGCTCAGCGGGGATCGATGGAGCGATCCCCCACTGAGCAAAGCAGAGCCCATACACAGACACGTCTGTGTGAAAGGGCCCTTTCTTTTGACGGCTGTCGGCTTCAGCAGAGCAGAGAGAATTCTCTGCATAGAAAGAATCGGGAAATACTTTGTCAAGATCGCAACGGGGGAAATAAAATCAGGATAACGATTCTTAACGATTAAACATGCAGCTCTAACATACAACGTTCCATAAGAAATGCAAAGCTGCAAACAAAAGATTGCAATCTTACATTCTGGTTTTTAGGTCTCATGCACACTGGACATGTAGAAAGCTGCTACAGATGGGCACAGCGATAGCTCAAGTGAGGACTCAAACAAGTATGAAAAGGAGTGAGGGGTGAAATTACTACCTAAACATTATTGCCTTAGCCTAGGTTCACATTGGTCCAATTTGTCAAATCACACGCCAAATCGGCAGCTATTGCCGTCAATGGCACCGTCCGCATCAGTGAGGCACCGCCTTTGCCCAAAAGTAGTTCCTGCACTACTTTTGGCGACTTCAGGGGAGGAGATTTGTATAGACATCTGGGAATGAAACTGCACAGATCTCTGTCAAATCACCCCCTAATTCGGACTGCATTGCCGGGATGAAATTGTGCGAGTTTAGCTGAACTTGCACGATTTCTAACCCGCAGCAATGTGAACCTAGGCTTACTGTAAAAATGTTTAGGCTTTAGAATCACTTTAAATTCCCTGTTAGCCGCTGTCATCTTCCAGGTGCCGGGTTTTTAGCCTCTTGATTGGAATTTATAACACAGCTGGGATGTGCTGGGAACACATGTGGAGCTGTGCATGTGCAGCTCGGTGTGCATTAAATAGAAGACTGCAGTGCCGGCAGTGTTTGTTATATAAAAAAAAAAAAAAAAAAAAAAAAAAAAAAACACCACACACACACACACACACACACACACACACACACACACAATAAAAAAAAAAAAATAGATGAGCCAGCGCTAGGTGGAAGGAAGAGGGCAGCTTGCAACAAGGTCAACATACAAAAACCTTTCTAGATTAATTAGCGTTACTAAACCCAGGACCCTGCATGTACTATATCTGGTGTCCCAGTACACAGAAATGCAATTATAGTAAATATAAACTAGGGTTGTCCCGATATCACTTTTTTTTAAGATCGAGTACAAGTATTGATACTTTTTTTCTAATACTCTCCGATACCGATACTTTTTTTCTAATACTCTCCGATACCGATTCTTTTTTTTAATGTCACGTGACAGTGGCACTAATGAGGCATGGACTGTGTCAGTAGTTTTTTATTTTTTCACAATTAAACAGACCCCTGACACCTCCCCTTTGAGAAATGGAAAGGGACTGGGGATAGCGATTCTCTAGTCCCTTTCTCAGCAGCCTCAGCTGCACTGGAGATAAATAGAAAGGAGACAGCGGCACCTCTCCATTCATAAACTGAAGCATCGTACACAGTTTACAATGTTCAGTTATGAATGGACAGAGTCAGTGATCTCAGATCTTTCAGGAAAGCACAAAGTTAACAATGGGGGGGGCGAAGGAGGGAGGGAACCGGAGGAGCACATGGCCGGGGGGGGGGTTGGGGGGGGGGGGTACCAGAGGAGCCCATGGAAGAGCACAGAAGAGGACACAGAGGGGAGACGGAGGAGTATTCAGCGGAAGTTATAATCACTGCTCTCCCCTCTGCGGCTTCCAACTGCTTTAATGAAAGCCACGCAGGGAGATCAGTGATTATAACTTCCCCTCCCACCGTAATGATCATTCCCGAGTGTCCAGGTATTGGGAGCATTTGCAGGAGTACAATTACTCCTACAAATACTCTGTATCGGGATTAACACTAGTATCGGTACAACTCTTATATAAACTGCTAAATATCCTCTCTCATCAGCAGTTATAGTAGTCTTGTGACTTCTATCAGTGTCCAGTCGGTTAAAGCTTATGAGGAGGAGTTTTCATTTTCCTGTGACTGTCCTATGAGGCTGCATGACCATTGATCTTCTGTCTGGAGAGTTCTGATCACATGCACCCTCCCAATAAAAAAAAAACACTTCTAGCAATAGACAGCAAACTGAGCATGTGCAGAGCGCCCCAAGATTCTGTACTATAAGGAGACGGGTTGGGGACTGCGGAATAAGAGGGGGGATCAAGCAACCTTTTTAGACAATGCAGAGGATTAACCCCTTAAGTTCCACAGTGAGTATAACTATCATGCTCTACTGCATATACAGACTGGGTTTACTGCTAAGGGTTTAGTAACACTTTAAGTAAACAAAGTGCAGCGCCTGTAGCGGTGAAGAATTATCAAAAGCTAAACCGAAATAAATGTGATGAAAAAAAAAATACATAATTCATCAGAAATTTGATGCAATCATAAAAATGACTAAAAACATGCAAATCACCCAATACAATATAGTAAATGTATTAATTTGTGCCTTAAAAAAAAAAAAAAAAGTATAAAATCAACCAAGTTCATAAAAATAGGGTGCATCAATTCTGTGACGAAGATCAGAGAATTAACAGATAATTGTAATTTTTACGAATGAATCATATTTTTGACGAATTGTTTCTCAAGGTAAAGTTTTTTTTAAAAAGGCAAGTTTTTTTTGTTTGTTTTTTAACAAACATGTTATGCTTACCTGCTGGTTTTGCATAGAGCAGCCCCGATCCTCTTCTCGGGTCCCCCATCGACGCTACTGGCCCCTCCCTCCTGCTGAGTGCCCTCAGAGCAAAAAGCTTACTATGCTCTGTGTGCCACACACATTGCCATGGCTCAGCCCCCTCTATCCCCTCATTGGCTCACTGGCTGTGATTGACAGCAGCGGGAGCCAATGGCTACTGCTGCTGTCTCAACCAATGAGGGAAAGTCCCTGGAGAGCGGGGGCGCTGCACAAAGTAGTTTTTACCTTCATGCATAGAATGCATAAAAGGTAGAAAAATCCTGAGCCTTTACAACCACTTTAAGCTTCTGATAATTCTACACTGCTACACTTTATTTACTTAAAAGTGGATGTAAAGACTGAAGGTTTTTTTTACCTTCATGCATTCTATGTATGATGGTAAAAAACCTTGTGTGCAGTACTCCCCCCACCTTATACTCAACTGAGCACCCTCTCAATCCAGCGATGTGCATAGGAGCCTCAGCTGTCCAGGGTCTCTCTCCTTATTGGCTAAGACACAGCAGCGGGAACCACTGGCTGTCAATCACAACCAGTGAGCCAAAGAGGAGAGAGCAGGGGGCGGAGCAAAGCGATGGCTCTGTGTGTCTTATGGACACATAGAGCAGGACTTAGGTGCAAGCACGCACTAGTGCCACCATAGCAGGCAGCTTGCTATTGGGGGCACTGGTCAAGGGGT
Organism: Aquarana catesbeiana; assembly: GCF_042186555.1. Lineage (NCBI taxonomy): Eukaryota > Metazoa > Chordata > Amphibia > Anura > Ranidae > Aquarana > Aquarana catesbeiana. The sequence continues at coordinate 140,550,139 of NC_133327.1, read as the reverse complement.
AGGAGCCACGAGCACCAGAGGGGGGACCCAAAAATAAAAGGATTAGGGCTGCTCTGTGCAAAACCATTACACAGGGCAGATAAGTATAACATGTTTGTTAAACAAAAATAAACCTTTCGAATCAGTTTAAGGGCCAGTTCTCACCACATGCAATGCCTTTTTTTCTGCATCAAAACTGCATGGAACCTACTGCATGGAGTAGGTTATACGTGTTCCAATGGCATAGTTCACACCAGTGCAGTGCGTTCCAGTACTTTTCAGGGAAAAAAAAAAAAAAAAGTACAACATGCTGCTTTTTTCCTGCACAGAACTCTACTGCGGAAACGCATCCATTTTTTGTGGTGTGAATGGGCACTAAGTGTTTGTTAATGCAGAAGAGGCATCGCATGTCTCCTCTGCAACAAAGAGCTGCCTGGCTGCAGTTTTTGTATTAGGCGTTGTTCAACTTTAAACGCAGCAACCATTGAGAACTCACTCTGACTTAGGTTTGGCTCACACCGCCACCAGGCTAAAACACAGCGGCTGACGTGTGCTGTAAGCAGGCATTGCATGCACTGTGTTCAGTGCATCGCACCATTTACTTGTTTTTTCTTTCAACTTTATTGAAACATAATGTTGACATTGTAATTCATCTTTAAGCAATGCAGCACACTGCAAGGTGGTGCAGTGCGTTTGAAACATGCCGCAGGGGGGAAAAATGAAATAAAAAATTTAGGGCTGCGGAAATTAACGATTAATTCCTCGATTAATCGTTAATTTTTTTGGATCAATCAAAATGTTTTTGATCGGTAGGCTGCCTGCCCTGGGGCCGCTTTGGGCCAAGCAGTGGCTGCAGCGCTCCGCTCCCTCCTCCACTATATGTCATACACAGTCTGTGGGCATCTCCCGCTGTGTCTCTGAGGTGAGCGTGAAAATTTTGGCCGCGCTGTGAGAAAAGTCCCGCCCTCCTCCTAGATCAGCTCATGTGATAGACGCAGTGTTCTGTCTATCACACAAGCTTATCTAGGAGGAGAGTTGGAATTTTCTCACAGCACGGCCAAAGTTTTCACACTCAGCTCGACACACAGCAGGAGATGCCCGCAGACTGTGTAATCCAGGCACTGACTACAGTGAGGCTGCGATTATGGGCACAGCAAGGCTGAAAATATGGGCACGGTGAGGCAGAGATTATGACGTGGGACGTGCTAGCCATGCCCTGCTTTGTCCAGCTTCGAAAATTTTGATAAGCAACAGCCCTAAAAAAATTTGTTGCGTGTTGTACTTTTCTTCATCATGGTGATATCATTTAAAGCTAGCCATACATGGATCAAAATTGGGCCGCTTTAGCAGGGACTGGCCAAATTTCAAGTCACGTATGGGCAAGGAGTTAGTATAGAAGTTAATATACCGGTTGACTACTGTACAACCACCATCAGATTTTCCCTGGTGGATCAACTGTGGGCTATAGCCTGCAACGCTGATCAGTGTAGTCTGAGGGAGGGGAATAGAGTCAGTTTTGCTTTTCAACTTGCTGGTTGAAGATAAGAAGTTGTAAAGTCTCAGGGTTTTTCACCCTATGCATCAAGGTGAAAAACCTTCTGTACTGCAGCTGCCCCCCAAAGTCCCCCTTTTTCTTACCTGAACCCAATCGTTCCAGCGATGAGCATGAGCCCAGCAGCTCCAGCCACTGGCTCAGGTCCTCATTGGTCCTCATTGGATAGCCATTGGCTCCCGCTGCTATCAATCAAATCCAGAGACATGGAGTCGGGTGGTGCCAAGTCCTGCTGTCTGTGCCAATGGCCGCAGCTGCAGGACAAGGGAGCGCACCCGCACGTGTGACCCCCATGGAAAGTGGCTCTCGGTGGGGGCACTCGCCAAATGGGAGGAGCCAGGAGCGCCACCTTGGGACCCCAGAAAAGGAGGATCAGTGGCCACTCTGTGCAAAACCCTTGCACAGAGCAAGTATAACATGTTTGTTATAAAAATAAAAAATCTTTACAATCACTTTAACCACTTGCCAACTGCACTATAGCCGAATGATCGCTGCAGTGCAGACATATTTCTGGGAGACCGTCATGCGACAGCCTTCCATGATAGTGCCTGCAGCGGCAGGAGGACACTGCTGATCACAGATTGTGGTAAAGAGCCAATCAGCGGCTCTTTACCACATGATCAAATGTGTCCAATCGGCATTCCTTTCCTCACGCTGATAGCATGAGGAAGGGAGAAGATAACTGGCTTCTCTAAAAAGGACATGTGCACTGATAATTCAGGGCACTGATTATCAGTGTAGCCCCAACAGTGCCGCCTACCAGTACCCATCCGTATAGGAGAGAAATTACCGGTTTGCAAAATTTTATAATAAACCATAACAAAAGTTGTTTTTAAACCTCTATGTGTTTTTTTTTTTTTTTGGTTTGTTTAGCAAACAATAAAAAAAAGACCCAGTGGTGATTAAATACCACCAAAAGAAAGCTCTATTTATGTGAGCAAAATGATAAAGACGTCATATGTTTACAGGGTTGCATGACCGCGCACTTGTCATTCAAAGTGCGAGACCGCTGAAGGCTAAAAGTGGCCAGCAGACAAGTGGGAAAAAAAAGAAAAAAAAAAAAAAAAGAAGAAGAAAACACCCCACACACTGCATCCAGTCTACAGGCTCCTTAAGACATAATGAAAATTGCCCGGTGCATGCAATATGAAAGACTTGCCCAGCACATCCGAAGCCAATGTGGTCTTCAGTCAAACAATGTGCAACACAGAATGTGATTGGTCAGTATGGGTTACTCTGTACAAAATCAACAGACATAGGAATGGGGTGCAGTAACCTATAGCAACCAATCAGAACGTGTCACCTATGTGACCTGGCAGAAGCGATGCGATTGAATGATCTGGGGGGGAGAACTAACAGGATGGAAGCCTGCTTATACACACACATAGTCTACATACCGCACCCGCCGTGTGATTGGAAGTGTCTGTGCCGGTGGGCCAGCGCTCCGGTGTTCTCAGTACGCAGCCAGACACACTGCTCGCTGGGACTTGTAATCCCCTAGAAGCTGCAGTGTGGAGCCCCAGGACTCGGTGCCGAGGCACGCTGGGACTTGTAGCCCACCTCAGCAGGGTTGCAGCAGGGCTGTAGGGGGTAGTCCTCTGCCAGTTACGGGCACAGTCCGTGCAGCAAAAGCAATGGAACACCTACATTCAAGGCGACGTCCCCTTCCTCTTCACCGCACTAAGCACCAATCCACACCGTCAGCGTTCCCAGACACGGTTCGGTCCTCTCTCAGACACTACTTCGGTTTCCGGTTCCGGTCTCCGTCTTTCTCTTCCCTCAGTCTGACTGTACCGCGCTCCGCCACCGGTCACGTGATGACCGATGTGCCCGCCCACCCATCAAACAAGGGAAGCTGTAGGGGGCGGAGCCTGTGGGATGGGCAGACTTCTCTCCTCCCACAAGCTGAAAAGGAAATAGACCGCCGGAGCGGGGAGAGGAGTGTGTTGTGTGCGGATTACCGCAGTGGTGGCTGTAGACAGGGATGTATGGCGGCCATACTCGATCATAGAGGGGGCTCAGATCTCTGGAAATGTCCCTGACCATAGAAGAAAGTAATATGTCACATGGGACCTTCCAGATCATCAGGAGCCCCGACACAGAGCAGGACGTGGAGTGGATCCCTGGGCATCCCAAACATTACTTCCTAAAAGGATTGCATCTTCAGTTACACATTTCTTGGGGTCTGTGCCCTAAGGTTGCCACACCATCCCTTTAATCCCCTCGTTCGTATCATTTCTGTATGCTTGCTCTGCAACATTTTTATTAAACAAAGACATTTTCTAGATTTGCCCCTTGAGGTAGACTGGAATAAATAGTACATAGCAATCGATTTACTAAAGGCATATAGGTTGTTTGTGTGCAAGAGTATCAGTGAATCCTCACTTTGTAAAGAATACCCAATCATATGCAAGGAAGAAAACAAAAACAAGTGTTTTGCTGCCATGTGATTGGTCGATGGAAATCGGCAAAGCTTCACCTCGTTTACTAAGGCCGGCCATACACAGTTCAAATCCGCCTGAGATTCGAACCGTTGTCTCAAACTTGTGGCCGCTGGGACAAGCTGTCGCGGAACTACAAGTCCCATCATGCCTCTTCCTGAGGGAGTCATGCTTGTAACTGTCGGCCTTGTAATGCCTCATGGGACTTGTAGTTTTCGCAACAGTTGGAGGGCCGCCAGTTAGAGGCCCCTGCTTTAGTGGGTAGGCTGAATGTACCACGTTGATTGATCAACTTGGGTACAACCAGCCTGCTGGATTCTCTTGCGATTATCGCTTGCGGCTGCTATACAGTGCCTAGAAAAAGTATTCACACCCCTTGAAATTTTCCACATTTTGTCATGTTACAACCAAAAACGTAAATGTATTCTATGTGATAGACCAACACAAAGTGGCACATAATTGTGAAGTGAATGCAAAGTGATAAATGGTTTTCAATTTTTTTTTTACAAATAAATATCTGAAAATTGTGGTGTGCATTTGTATTTTGTATTCAGCTTCCTTTACTCTGATACCCCTAACTAAAATCTGGTGGAACTAATTGCCTTCACAAGTCACCTAATTAGTAAATAGAGTCTACCTGTGTGTAATATAATCCCAGTATAAATACAGCTGTTCTGTGAAGCCCCCAGAGGTTTGTTAGAGAATCTTAGGGAACAAACAGCATCATGAAGGCCAAGGAACACACCAGACAGGTCAGGGATAAAGTTGTGGAGAAGTTTAAAGCATGGGTTAGATTATAAAAAAATATCCCAAGTTTTGAACATCTCACGGGGCACTGTTCAATCCATCATCTGAAAATGGAAAGAGTATGGCACAACTACAAACCTACCAAGACATGGTCATCCAGCTAAACTGACAGGCTGGACAGGGAGAGCATTAATCAGAGAAGCAGCCAAGAGGCCCATGGTAACTCTGGAGGAGCTGCAGAGATCCACAACGCAGGTGGGAGAATCTTTCCACAGGACAACTATTAGTCGTGCACTCCACAAATCTGGCCTTTATGGAAGAGTGGCAAGAAGAAAGCCATTGTTGAAAGAAAGCCATAAGAAGTTCTGTTTACAGTTTGCGAGAGGCCATGTGGGGGACACAGCAAACGTGGAAGAAGGTGCTCTGGTCAGATGAGACCAAAAATGAATTTTTTTGCCTAATAGCAAAACGCTATGTGTGGTGGAAAATTAACACTGCACATCACCCTGAACATACCATCCCCACCGTGAAACATGGTGGTGGCAGCATCATGTTGTGTGGATGCTTTCAGCAGGGACAGGGAAGCTGGTCAGAGTTGATGGGAAGATGGATGGAGCCAAATACAGGGCAATCTTAGAAGAAAACCTGTTAGAGTCTGCAAAAGACTTGAGACTGGGGTGGAGGTTCACCTTCCAGCAGGACAACGACCCTAAACATACAGCCAGAGCTACAGTACAAAGGAATGGTTTAGATCAAAGCATATTCATGTGTTAGAATGGCCTAGTCACAGTCCAGACCTAAATCCAATTAAGAATCTGTGGCAAGATTTGAAAATTGCTGTTCATAGACGCTCTCCATCCAATCTGACAGAGCTTGAGCTATTTTGTAAAGAACAATGGGAAAAAAATGTCACTCTCTAGATGTGCAAAGCTGGTAGAGGCATACCCAAAAAGACTTGCAGCTGTAAGTGCAGCAAAAAATGATTCTACAAAGTATTGGCTCAAGAGGGCTGAATACAAATTCACGCCATACTTTTCACATATTTATTTGTAAAAAAAAATGTTAAAAAAGATTTATCATTTTCCTTCCACTTCACAATTATGTGACACTCTGGGGGTTATTTACGAAAGGCAACTCCAATTTGCACTATAAGTGCTCTTGGAAGTGCAGTCGCTGTAGATCTGAGGGGGACATGCAAGGAAAATAAAAAAACAGCATTTTTGCTTGCACATGATTGGATGATAAAATCAGCAGAGCTTCCCCTAATTTCAGAACTTCCCTTCAGATCTACAGCGTTCTACAGCAAGTGCACTTGTAGTGCAAAGTGGATTTGTCTTTAGTAAATAACCCCCTTTGTGTTGGACTATCACATAGAATCCCAATAAAATACATTTACATTTTTGGTTGTAAAATGACAAAATGTAGAAAATTTTAAGAGGTGTGAATACCTTTTCAAGGCACTGTAGCTACTAACAATAATCACTGTCTTCTCCTAGTACAGTATTTGTAGCTACTGACTTTGAATTTTTGGTGGGGGGGCTGAACTACTCTTGAACGTACACTGACAGCTCCTAGACGCAACTCCATAAAAGCCTGTGTGTCAATGTACACATAAGCTTTTAGCAGAGTTTAGGAGCTGCCGCATTTAGATGAGTTAAAACCTCCTTCTCCTGAACGTGGAAGAATAGCGTTCGGGATAGAAACGTTTTGGCCACCACCGTGGGAAAACGCAAATCGTGGCAAAAACGTGGTTTGCGTTTTTTATAGCGTTTTGCATTTCCCCACGGCTGCAGTCAGGGTAGGTACAGTGTACATGTAGCCTTAGGGAAAATGCTTTTGCAAAGTGAATAACCTACTTGCCCTTAGTAAATCAACCCCCATGTTTCTGTCTAACTGCTTAAAGTGACACTAAACTCTGCACTAACTACTACCTGTGGTGGGATGGCGTTTTAACGCTCCACCACCAACTCTTATACCTACAAGCTCTACAATTAGACTCAGCAAGACTGGGGACACAAACCGCAGGGAACTAACATGCTCATATACCTAGATGAACCTTATAATCCAGTCTGTGATCGACAACTATTTCTCCCCTGTTCTACCTCATTGCTGGGAACCATCTCTGTCTAATAGAGAAACGGCTGAGGGTCTCTTTTTCCACCCCCTCCCGCTCTTAAACAATAGCTTTACATTGACTAGGCTATCGTATTGTATGCTCCTGAAGAAGCGTTAAGGCGCGCAACATGTCGAGCCTATAAGTTTTTACAGAATCTTGGCTACCATCACCACATGGCAATTGATTCAACGATATGTACTGTAACTATATAGATCAATAAGTTGTCTGTGTCTCTTACTGATCCTGGAGTTTCGTTGTCTCTTGATTCACTGTGTATTGAGTGCATATTCTGTAAATGTTGTATATTACACTTAGCTTTTATCCTATCTTTGTCTTTCCCCGTTTTTAATACATTAATTTTGGAAATAAAAATCAGATTTTTAACGATATAAGTATCCTTATTGTGCCTACAAAGTCTTGGTGCCTGCCCACACTTTTACGTCCTCTAGACACTAAACTCTGGTTTAAAAAAATACAGTTGTGCTCAAAAGGTTTACATACCCTGGCAGAATTTATGATTTCTTGGCCATTTTTCAGAGAATATGAATGATAACACAAACACTTTTCTTTCACTCATGGTTAGTGTTTAGCTGAAGCAATTTATTATCAATCAACTGTGTTTACTGTTTTTAAATCATAATGGCAACAGAAACTACCCAAATGACCCATAAGTTTACATACCCCAGTTCTTAATACCATGTATTGCCCCCTTTAACATCAATGACAGCTTGAAGTCTTTTGTGGTATTTGTGGATGAGGTTCTTTATCTTCTCAGATGGTAAAGCTACCCATTCCTCTTGGCAAAAAAACTCCAGTTCCTGTAAATTCTTGGGCTGTCTTGCTTGAACTGCACGTTTTAGATCTCCCCAGAGTGACTCAATGATATTGAGGTCAGGAGATTGAAGTGGCCACTCCAGGACCTTCACTTTATTCTGCTGTAGCCAATGACAGGTCGACTTGGCCTTGTATTTTGGATCATTGTCATTTTAGAATGTTTAAGTATGTCCCATGCACAGCTTCCTGGCTGATTAATGCAAATGTTCCTCCAGTATTTTTTGAAAACATACTGCATTCATCTTGCCATCGATTTTGACCAAATTTCCAGGTTTTCAGAGAGTCCTGTATTTCACCTAAAGTTATTTGTGGGTTTTCCTTTGCATCCCGAAACAACTTTCCTGGCAGTTGTGGCTGAAATTTTAGTTGGTCTACCTGACCGTGGTTTGGTTTCAACAGAACCCCTCATTTTCCATTTCCTGATTAGAGTTCGAACACTGCTGATTGCCATTCTCAATTCCTTGGATATCTTTTTATATCCCTTTCCTGTTTTATACAGTTCAACTACCTTTTCCCGCAGATCCTTTGACTTTCCCCATGACTCAGAATCCAGAAACGTCAGTGCAGCCGTGGATGTAATTGGAAAATTGCATTCAAATATCTACCATAATTTTCCTTTTCTCACGAGCTCCATGGCAGCACAGCTAGGTATAGGCTCTGCCCCCCATGCCTCCAGGACCTAACTCATATAAATTTTAGCCATCCTACAGCCTCAGCGTTCTGTAACTAGTCCTACCAAGCTGGGTGGGATCTGTGCTGCCATGGAGTTTGTCAGGAAAGGAAAATAACGGTAAGTATTTGAATTAAATTTTCAGTTTTCCCGACGGCTCCATGTCAGCAAAGCTGGGAACTAACTAGCCAAAACAGGGGAGGGATAATGCTACACATCCCTCAATTCTAACTAAAAAAACAGAAGCCAGGATGCCTCTGCCAAACTCAACTGTTATCGAGCCATGTATATGAATATTTTGGTGCCCACGTACCTGCCTTGAAGATAGTTTCAAACACTCGGCCTGCTGTCACTCTCAAGGTCGAGTCCCTTCTAGTAAAGGGTGTTGTGATTGTGATTCTCCTGGCACGGCCAACCCTTTCAAATAGTAGGCCAAGGAGATGAGCTCTACCAACCAAGAGGCAATAATCTTGCTGGAAGCCGTAAAATCATTCCAATGTTCCACCTGGAATGACAAACAGATGCTCCGACTTCCTGATGGCAGAAGTCGCCTTGATTAAACATTTTAAAGCTTGGTCCACATCCAATGGGCTAATTTCTTGAGTACTCCCCAAAAAGGAACGTAGAAGGACAACCTCTTGTGTGATATGGACTCTGAAGGTCAGTTCAGGCACAAAATTCGAGCATTGGCATGAGTACCACCCTGTCTGGAAGTACTCGAATATGGGTTCTTTAAACCCCAAGGCCACCAATGCTGACTCTTCTGGCTAATGCCATTGCCACCAGTAAAGCAGTCTTCAGTGAGAGGTACCACAGGGTGACTGAAGGCATCTGATGCAATAACATCCAACAGCAATGGGAGATCCCATTTCGGAAACAACAATTCGAAGTTTCAACCAAATTGCATCTTGAAAAACAGTATAATTAAGTGTTGGATGCCCACTGTATGCCGGTGAAGGCAGAGATAGCTGAAATGTGTGCCTATAGCATACTTACGCATAGACTTCTGAAAATTTCATCATAAAATCTTGATCAGCAATAATACTGGGAATTTATGTCATATTCTACTATAGGCACGGTTAGCGCTGTCCTTTCTTGTTTTCGTAAGAGTATTTACAATCTTAACAGAGCATTCAAAATCCATTAGCCTCTGCCTCTCTAGACCCAGGCCATCAGCCAAAGCCATGCTGGATGAGTGGGACTTTGGAGAAGATTTGATCTTACAGAGGGAGTCAATCCTTGACACTTATAAGGATGAGCAAAGGGTACCAAGGCCCCTTCAGCCAATCTGGGATCATCACCAGAACTGTCACCTTCCCCTGCCACAGCCTCAGCTGGAAGCTGAGAATCAGAGGGAGCAGCAGAAAGGCATAATCTGTCTTGGATATTCACTCTGTAGTCAGCACCTCCACCCCGATTGCTTGCAGATTCTGGGCCCTGGAATGGAACTTCGGCAACTTGGTGTTCACTGGGGATGTGAGCGGTCTACTTCTGGAAGAAAAATACCAAGCTCTGTTAGTTCTCGAAAGACTTGCAGTAGTCTAGACCATTCATTGTCATAGCTGCAGAAGATTGACTTGGGCAGATTCTAGAATTAGAGAAACCTCCATCAGAAGGGGGAGAGTGAGCCTTGTTTCCAGATGTAGGCCACAGTCGTTGCGCTGTCCAACTTTACCAGGACAGGCTTACACAGGGACATTGCAGATGATTTAGTTTCTTCAACCACAAGTTTAGGCCACTGGTCCAAGAACCGGACTTGAACGGGAGCGAGAGTTAATCTGAGCCTACCTGAGCTGTTGGAGCAAGGCGATTTTTATGGCTCAATCTGAGACGTGAAGGATGAAAGATCTCCAAATATGGCCTAAAATGCTTGCCTTAATGGACCACATGTAAATCACCAAAGTTGTACCTATGTACACAGAGGAGCCACATAGTGCCCCTAAGGCATGTATTTGGGAGGCATAATCCCAAAATAACAGAAAGCATCCTGACATGGAACCCTTTACTGACTGTGTTAGCTTCCCAGTTTTGCCTGGACTCCCAGCCAGAAGTGCAGAAGCTAACCTCTGGAGTGAGCGTGAGCGTGGAAACTGACTCTTAAGTTTTTCGGTCTCCTTTAACTCAGGAGACATTCATCTTGAGGCAGGAAGCCAAACCATGACCACTATTAGATTTAGGCTTGACCTTCTACGATCAAGAAAAATGCAGTGATAGCGTTTGTCCTTGAAGATCACAACATCTGATGGTAAGGATATGTATATGGCCAATCCCACAAGGGACACACACTGACCAGAGGGGTGATCCCAACCCCTGGACATCTTTCATTTCAAAAGGGCATAACTTTCACATTCTGCTGTAACAACATATTCTTGTAGAACGAGCACTTGATCTATTCAACGTAAGAGAATTGTCAAGCTGTCCTCTGGAGGTACTTCAAATACTTCCAAAGCTTCACTTCTATTTAAAGGCATTTCACCAACCTTGCCAAGCTGGACAAAGGTTATCCTCATCTTCCAGTTCATAAGAGACTGAAGAGGATTGATTGGCATGAGAAGGCCCTGAATAGAAGACTGGACATTGCCAGAATAGATGGCCCTTGCAGAAAATGAATTCAGCAATTCTTTAGAGTGTCTTGACCATATGCCTAATTTTGACAACTTGGTCACCATCACAGCCTGCCTGAACAAAGTAGGAATCACATATTCATTCACCTCTACTTGGGAAGATGCTGACAAGGGTTAATTTGCCCGAGGAGGTTCTGAGTCTACTCATTAGCACCATATATGACCCAGTCACAGAGTGAGTGGAAACGACTCCTTTCGAGTGTATTGACCACATGCTTAATGAATGTGACAACCGGTTAGGTGTCGTCGTCATCTTTATCCTTGGTCTCTTGAACAAGGCAACATTCTTTCAGTCATGCTCGTCTGTCTTCTCTTTGGAAGAATCTGAAGCAGATTGCTTGCCTAGGAAGGCTTGAGACTGCTCGGTCACCCTTTCACAGGGTGAGTGGAAACACTCCTGTAGAGTGTATTGACCACAGGCTTAATGAATGTGACAACCTGTTAGGTGTCGTCATACTTATTCGTGGTTGCTTGAACAAAGCAGAATTACGCAGTCATGTCCACCCGGAAATTTCGGAAAATGGGCTGTTTCACCTGGTATAGCTAGGCAGCTTTTCGTTGCCAGAGCAGATAACTCTTTCAAAGTGTGAGCAGAAACCACTCCTTTAGAGTGTATTGACAATGTGTTTATTGAATGTGACATCCTATTAGGTGTCATCTTTACCCCTGGCTGCTTGAGCCAGTGGGATGCATACTGTCAAATCCATCCGGAGATTCGGAAAATGGGCTGTTTCACCTGGTAAGGCTAGGCAGCTTCTCATTGCCAGAGCAGGTAACCTTTTCAAAGGGTGAGCAGAAAACACTCCTTTAGTGTTTATTGACAATGTGTTTACTGAAAGTGACATCCTATTAGGTGTCATCCTTATCCCTGGCTGCTTGAGCCAGTGGGATACATACTGTCATGCCCGTCCGTGTATTCCTCTTAGAGTCTGAAGAGGGATGTTTTGCTTGGGAAAGCTGTGAGACTGCTCCTTGCCAGAGAATTTAACCCCTTCACAGGGTAAGTGGAAATAACTCCTTTGAGTGTATTGGCCACTTGTTTAATAAATAAGACAACCTGTTAGGTATCATCAAAATTCACACAGTCATGTTCCTCCACACAGAGTCTGAAGAGGCTGTTTTGCTCTGAGACTGGTAATTACCAATAGATAACCTTTCCACAGGGTTTTGCGTGCTATTTAACAAACTAGTCCATAAAAAGAATTAAATGCAGTAAAATAGTTTGCTTAGTAAAAAAAAAAAACCCTAAAGAGTTAACCAGTGCTAGAGGGAGACTGAAGCCTCCATCTACAGCCCCGATTCACCAGGTGGTTCAGGAGCTAAACCTTGCCTTGCCAGGAATCAGGACATAATGAAAAAGTTTTTTCAGAACAGTGACAAAAAAGGTAGGAATTTTCAACGGAATTACAATAATATTCTGCAATGTACACAAACCAAGGGAATTGTAGACATCATAAACATGCGTCTCCCCATTTTTTCTTTTTTTGGTGAAAAACTGGAGAGCACATAGAAATATACAAGGATATCCCATATCTCAACAGGCCAAGGCTGGCTCTAGTAGTCATCCACAGGTGACTCCTCTACCCTCTCTGGAAATTCTGGTCTTTTGAGGGGGTTGACATAATGGCACAACAGTAAAGCAAACATGAGAAGCCACCAACAGGTTATTGCCATGTGGGAACAGACAAAGTGTTACTTTGTGTACCTGTTATGCAGAGTACTCCCTGTGGAGGAGCTCAGGCTATGCATAGAGGCTGCAGGGAGCAAGGCACCACATTACCCAGCAATGCAGCATTTATTTGGATACAAAACATTTGTCAAATTTAGCTCACCCATCCTCTGTCATCCGACCATAAACACCGGCACAGTGCAGGTGCGCGTGCATAGGGGAGACTCTGCCAACACCGCTGTCTTCTTTACATGGACCCAGCAGACACCAGACAACCACTTGCCGACTACCCACACAGATATATTGCTGCAGGACATCCACTCTGCGCTGGATCACATATCTGATACGTGATCAGCGCTTCCGGATAGGGGGCACACACGCCTGCCACCCTGGCTGTACTGTGATTTGTTAGTGCACAAACTAATTAGCGTGTCCAGGACAAAGATTGGTTACCAGGACCGGCTGTTCGGCTCCGTCATTCAGGAAAGGGAACACAGAGCTCCAAATACAGGTGATCTCGCTGTTTTTTATTTCCTGCAAAGCAGGGAAAAAACAAGGTCGCTTAATAAAAGCAGCACACATTACACATAGTTAGGCACACATTTAACCCATTGATTGCCCCTAGATGTTAACCCCTTCCCAGCCAGCGTCATTAGTACAGTGACAGTGTATAGTATAAACACTGATCACTGTATTAGCCACTTGCCAACCCCAATACATATACATACATTGTGGTTTGCATGTGGTTTACCGGGGTCCCCGGTAATTTTTTTTTTCAGCTGGCGACTGGCTTTCTCATGAAAACAGTCCAAGAGGCTCATTAGCCGCCGGATCGCTTTCAGAAGTGTGGGTGTGTGTGTGTGTGGGGGGGGGGGCGCCCCTCACTGGTGTTTCTCTGGCTTACCGAGACTGACGGTGTAGCTGGCTGGTCACAGAGGCGGACAGAGATCAGATTATCTCTGATTGCCTCTATGGCCTTGGAGGACCAGAGCAACGTCATGACCTCACTTCTTGTCTACGGAGAAAGTATTTTTTTTTTAAAGCAAAAGTTCTAAATCTTTTGCTTTTAATTAAAGGTAAAGGAGAGATTAGAGCACCACCATCCCTAAGTTGCACACGCATATGTAAACGATGTTCGCACCACACATGTGAGGTATCACCACCAACATTAGAGCGATAGCATCATTCTAGCACTATACCTTCTCTGTAACTGTAAACAGGTAACCTGTAAAAATGTTTAAAGCATCGTCTATAGAGATTTTTAAATACCGTCGTTTGTCGCCATTTCACATGCTTGCAGAATTTTAAAGTGTGACATGTTAGGTATCTATTTACTCAGTGTAACATAATTTTTCATCTTTTACAAAAAATTGGGATATACATCGTGTTTTGTTTAAATTCATTAAAGTTTATTTTTTTCCAAAAATATTGCGTTTGAAAAACTGCTGCACAAATTCTATGTGACATAAAAAATTGCAACGATTCTAAATCACTCTTCATAGCTTGACCTGGGGCCTTATTGTTAAACAACCAATCACACGAACATAAATCCATGGTAACTCCTCCTCCCCCTTCTCCCCTCATCCCCTCTTTCCATTAACCCCTTCCTCCCCTTAAACATCTACTGGTATTACGGATTGGAACTAGTGGACTACCACTGCACCTAGACCTTGCACTAATAATGGGACTCATGCACATACCTTAACACGTCATCTACCGCATGTTGCATGTTGGCAAATCAATACTAGACAAAAGAAGCCCTCCCCACGTACAGTTAGTTCCCGACAGGGGTAGGTGGGAGATGTGGCAATATACCCGGTATCCAGAAAATGCATATAGCAGGAATACACTATCTTTCCCTTGGCAAGTCCACTTGCTTCATTACGGCTCTAGAACCTTCTATAATTTCAAATGTTCTAAATGTTTGTTATATACATTGCCTCGTTGTGAATCTTCTATTTGCTCTGACCTTCTTAAACCTCTTGCAGTCTTAATGTATGCCAATGTTAGCAATTTATTCCGAGAATGTATTTTTGATTGGTATTATGTTCCACTATCTGTGACATGCAAACTTTTCAATAAAAAAATTACTTGAGAAAAAAAAAACATTGCAACGATCGCCATTTTATTCCTCTCTGCAGAAAAAATATATAATGTTTGGGGGTTATAAGTAATTTTCTAGCAAAAAAAAAAACTGATTGAGGCTGGGTTCACACTAGTGAGAATTGGGTGTGGGTTTAAGGTTGACAGGAGATTGTGCCTGGTGTTCTGTCAAATTAGCTAACTCATCAGAAACTCCAGCCACCTCACTTCCGGTTTCTTTAACCCATCAGTGATTGGAGATTTCGACAAATTTCTGTTTGGACACAACACCGGCAACCGAATACAGTCCGCTGCATGATATTATGAACGAAGATCGTTACTCACTCCAATACTAACCAAAAAAATGGCCACCTCAGAGGCAGCGACAACTTTGTCTTTGTTAGCCGCTGTGGTGTCAAAACAGCCAAATCTGTATTCGGTTGCCAGTGTTGTGTCCAAACAGCAGTTCGTCTAAATCTCCAATTACTGATGGTTTAAAGCAGGCATCCTCAAACTACGGCCCTCCAGCTGTTGCGGAACTACACATCCCATAAGGCATTGTAAAACTCTGACATTCACAGACATGACTAGGCATGATGAGAACTGTAGTTCCTGAACAACTGGAGGGCCATAGTTTGAAGATCCCTGGTTTAACCACTTCCCTACCCAGCCATAGTAATATGACGTTCACAGATGGGATCTCCCATCCTGGGTGGACGTCATATGACGGCCTGGGATTCCCGGCCGTCTAGGGGGCGCGCGTGTCCCCCTAGTGGTTAACCCCTTCAGTGCCTGTCACATTTCAATGCAATTTTATAGCATTGATCGCTGTATAAATGTGAATGGTCCCAAAAATGTGTCAAAAGTGTCCGATGTGTCCGCCATAATGTCGCAGTCACAAAAAAAAAATCGCGATCGCCGCTATTACTAGTAAAAAAATAAATACATTTTTTTTTTTTTTTAAATGCCATAAATCTATCCCGTATTTTGTAGACGCTATAACTTTTGCGCAAACCAATCAATATATGCTTGTTGCAATTTTTTTTACCAAAAATATGTAGAAGAATACGTATCGGCCGAAACTGAGGAAAAAAATTGTTTTTTTTTTTTTTTTTTTTAAATTGGGATATTTATTATAGCAAAAAGTAAAAAATATTGTGTTTTTTTCAAAATTGTCGCTCTTCTTTTGTTTATAGCGCAAAAAATAAAAACCGCAGAGGTGATCAAATACCACCAAAAGAAAGCTCTATTTGTGGGGAAAAAAGGACGTCAATTTTTTGGGTACAACGTCGCACGACCGCGCACTTGTCGTTTAAAGTGCGACAGCGCTGAAAACTAAAAATTGGCCTGGGAAGGAAGGGGGTGAAAATGCCCTGTATTGAACCGGTTAAAGAAACCAGACGTGAGGTGGTTGGAGTTTCTGATGAGGTGGCTAATTTGACAGAACACCTGCTCTCAATCGAGCCGGTTCACATATCCCTGTGGTGGCTGCGGACTGAATTGCACAGGGGTCCTGTGTGTCTTTGGCTCCGTTTCAGGTCCGAATTCAGGCAAAAATTTGGACCTGATTCATCCCTGAAACAGAGAACAGGGACGCACGGGACCCCTGCTGTGAGCCGCATCGATATTAGGTGTGAACCCAGCCTTAAACTTGTAAACACAAAGTGTCAGAAAAGGCTTGGTCTTCAAGTGTTTAGTATCACTACTGATGTCAGTGTCAGTTAGTGTACCCCCCAGCCAGCGTCAGATTGTCCGCCACACTATCACAGTCCCACAATAAGTCCCTGATTTACTGTAGACGATATAACTTTCATGTAAACCAAATAATATACACATATTAGGATTTTTTTTAACAAAGACATGTAGCACAATACATCTTAACCTAAATTCATGAAGAAATTAGATTTTGTTACATTTTTTATTGGATATGTTTTATAGCAGAAAGTACGAAATATTGTTTGTTTTGTTCAAAATTTTCACTTTTTTTTGTTTATATCGCAAAAAATAATAAACCCAATGGTCATCAAATACCAACAAAAGAAAGCTCTATTTGTGTGAAAAAATTATAAAAAATTAATTTGCACACAGTGGTGCACGACCACACAATTGTCAGTTGAAATAGCACAGTGCCGAATAGCAAAAAATGCTCTGGTCATAAAGGGGGTAAAATCTTCTGGAGGTCAAATGGTTAAAGCTGACATTCAAAAAAATCAGCTTTTATCCATTCTAATCCTCCACCCCTCACCTTTTGAAAAAGACAACCTTTCTTCAAATTTTTTCAAAAAGATTTTTCTTCTCATCCTACCCCCTACCTCTATTCTTGCCTGGGTGATAACGCTGTTTCACTCTCCTCCTGCAGCCTCCTAGAATACAGACATCACACATACCAGGTAGCACTACTTTCCATTCATGTAAACAGAGGTGGCACCAGATCTCACAAATGTACAGACAGATATCTGGCGCCATGTCTGTTTACACATTGTTCTATGTATGAATGGTGAAAATCCTGGAATATGGAATATCAGTATACTAGGAGGCAATACTATCCTTCATTAATAAAAAAATATGTAAACACACACAGCACCAGATCTCTGTGTACGTTTGAGCACTGGAACTGTGTCATACTGTGTCACATAAGTGGACAACGCTGGTTCCGCTGAGCTGGTAAGTACTGGTATGTTATTACAGCAAAAAAGAGCAGGTAAAAGGTAAGGGAGAAAAACAATGTTTTCTTTGGGATGGTGGAGTTCCTTTTTCAAGTAGACATGTGCATTTCGTTTCGTTCCGAATCGAAATTCGGACGAATTTTTCATTATTCGGAAATTCGGATGCATCCGAATTTTCGAATTACAAAAGTGATGAATTTAAACGAATCCAAAAAAAAGCGAACGAATTCGAATCGAATTCGAAAACAAATTTGAATCGAATTCGAAAACAAATTTGAATCGAAATCGAAAGCATATTTGAATTCGAAAACATATTTGAATTGAAGTCGAAAACATATTCGAATCGAATTCGAAAACATAATCGAATTCGAAAACAAATTTGAATCAAATTTGAAAACAATAGAAATCGATTTTCTAAAACATACAATAAAATAGAATATAAAATCATAAAGCAATAGAATACATATATATAATATTTTTTTAATTCTGTTTTATTGTTTTTCTATGCTTTTCTTTTCTTTTCTTTTCTATTATTTTCTATTCTTTAATAGTCTTTTCTATTCAAGTTCGAATTCATTCTATACGAAATTCGAATTTCGGAACATGGCTTCTGAAAATCGAATTTCGTATAGAATGAATTTGAATTTGAATAGAAAAGATTAGAATAGAAAAGAAAATAATAGAAAAGAATAAACTAGAAAAACATATATTGTATTTTATTCTATTCTGTTCTTGTTTTTCTATTCTAATCTTTTCTATTCAAATTCAAAATCATTCGATATGAAATTTGAATTTCGGAAAATGGTTTTATATATATATATATATATATATATATATATATATATATATATATATATATATATATATATATATATATAAATATATATATAACCATTTTCAGAAATTCTAATTTCGAAAATCGAATTAGAATAGAAGTAAGGAATAGAAAAGAATAGACTAGAAAAACAATAGAATAATATATATATATATATATATATATATATATATATAGAGTTCCAAAGGTTGCTGCACTTAAAAATTTGATGCTTTGTTCCATCAAATCTTTAGAAAAAGATTACAAAGCAAGTAGAGTCATTCCAAACAGAATCATTACAATCATTTGTTCAGACAAAGATTACATTTCAGGCTGATTTGTTCGCACCCTTCCTTAGATCAGTCAGAACACATCTCAACTTTATTTTTATATATACAAGGTCGGTGGGAGGACCTGTTTGCTGACACTAGATTGAAAGCTGTGTGTGTGTATATATATATATATATATATATATATATATATATATATATATATATATATATTATATTTTTTTCTATTCTGTTCTATTGTTTTCTATGCTATTCGTTTCTATTACTTTCTATTCTATTCTAATCTTTTCTATTCAAACTTGATTTCAGTCTATATGAAATTCGAATTTTGGAAGATGATATATAGATAGATAGATAGATAGATAGATAGATAGATAGATACATATATATAGATAGATAGATAGATAGATAGATAGATAGATAGATAGATAGATAAATATATATATCTATATAGATATAGATAGATATATATCTATCTATATCTATATATAGATAGATATATAATATTTTTTTTTCTATTCTGTTCCATTGTTTTTCTATGCTATTCTTTTCTATTCTAAACTTTTCTATTCAAATTTGAATTCATTCTAGATGAAATTTGAATTTGAATTTGAATAGAAAAGATTAGAATAGAAAATAGACTAGAAAAACAGTAGAACAGAATAGAATAAAATATAATATATATATTATGTTTTATTCTATTCTGTTCTATTGTTTTTCTAGTCTATTCTTTTCTACTCTATTCTACTCTTTTCTATTCAAATTCGAATTCATTTTATACGAAATTCGAATTTCGGAAGATGGTTTTATATATATATATATTATTTTTTTCTATGCTGGTCTATGGTTTTTCTATGCTATTCCTTTCTATTATTTTCAATTTTTTTCTAATCTTTTCTATTTGAATGCAAATTCATTCTATACAAAATTCGAATTTCAGAAAATGGTTATATAGAAATAGAATGAAATCGAATTCTAATAGAAAAGACTAGAATAGAAAAAACAATATATATATAACATCTTCCGGAATTGGAATTTGGTACAGAATGAATTTGAATTTGAATAGAAAAGATTAGAATAGAATATATTATATATTTTTTTCTATTCTGTTCTATTGTTTTTGCATGCTATTCTTATTTTCTATTCTATTTGAATCTTTTCTATTGGAATTCGATTTCATTCTATATGAAATTCGAATTTCGCGAAATGGTTATATATAGTTTACTTTTTCAAATTCGGTCAATTTTTTTTCGAATACGGTAGAATTTTTTCGAATTTGATAGGTTTTTTTTCGAATGCGGTAGAATTTTTTCGAATTTGATAGGTTTTTTTTCGAATGCGGTAGAATTTTTTCGAATTTGATAGTTTTTTTCGAATGCGGTAGAATTTTTTCGAATCTGATAGTTTTTTTCGAATGCGGTCGAATTTTTTAGAATTTGATAGTTTTTTTTCGAATTCGGTAGAATTTTTTTCGAATTTGACAGTTTTTTCAAATGCGGTTGAATTTTTTCGAATTCGAATACGAAACTAAACGAATCCCGAAAACGAATGTAATGAATGCAACTAATTTAACTAAATGAATTTAGTTAAATAACGAACCTAAACTAAACACATTTTTTCATTCTGCACATGTTTCAAGTATAACTCCATTCAGTTTTTTGTTTAATTTTTAAGTCCCCCTGTAAAAAAAAAAAAAAAAAAGTGTTGCCAATCTTTACTTGCCCTCTTCATACTCCAGGGAAGTCCCTGACTTCCTTCCTAGTTCAGTATTGGTGGTTCTCCTGGAGGCAGAACAACACTGCCCAGATCCAGTGACACAACCTGACATTTACACTAGGGTGCCCACGTGTCCCGGATTGCCCGGGATTGTCTCTCAATTCATATTTGTGTCCCGGGCACCTTCATTCATTCAATACAGTGTCCCTGAACATGGGCATCCGCAGAACTTTTTTCAGGGGGGGCATCATTTTGGGGTCACCCATGCACCGCCCCTTTTCGACAATGTCATTATTACATTATCATGGTCAGAGACTGCAGACGTAGTACAGTTCCCAGGATAGGTAATGGATAAGGGTCAACAGCTTCTCTTACCAGACCCAGTGAAACTACAGTAGTGATCCCTCCGGCTGGACGATCGATCACTCTGGGTTTCCAAGGAGCGACTCTGGTCAGTAGTGTAGCATGTCTGTACCCTGGTAGTGGCTCAGTCTTTCTCTCTCTGGTGGTGCTGAGCAGCGTGGCTCTCTCTGGTGGTGCTGGGCAGCGTGGCTCTCTCTCTGGTGGCGCTGGGCAGTGTGGCTCTCTCTCTGACTTCTGCCCAGCACACTCCTTGTTCTTTGTCCTGTAGCGCTCTCTCCCTCAGCTTTTTTCAAGGCTGCAGTCTCTCTATCTCTCTCTTGATCGTGCTGTTACCTCCTCCCTTGTGGAAAATGGGGTCGACAATCTTTAGGACTACATGTCCCATGATGCTCTCCTCTCCTAGTCTCCTTTGATTGGCCCTCAGTTATGGCCAATAAGGAAGGAACAAAGCGGGCAGGAAGCTAGGTGGGGAAACTGGTGAGAGCCGCCGTCTCTTCTCCCTGACAGGAGAAGGGGGGGGGGGGCGAGTGGGAGAAACCTCTGACAGCCAGAGAAAGGGGGGGGGGTGAGCGGGAGCAATGACAGCCCGCAGCTCACCTTTCTCCTGTCACAGCGCCGCCGAGTTCTCTGCTGGACTGAGCAAGGAAAATAGTTTAAGTCACACTACACTGATGGGAGGGCTTGACAGCACCTCGATGGTGTCACCCCACTGGCGGGTTACACCCGGGTACGGGCCATCCACACCCGTTAGCGATGCAACTGTGCTGAATTTAAGATCTGATCCGTGATTCCAGGGGGGGGTCTTGACCCCCCTTGCCCCTACCTGTGGACGCCCATGGTCCTGGCTAATTGTTAGAAGATCCACTGATTCCTCTCTAATTCTGGAATTGCTGCACCTTTTCTCTTCTGTCACTAGGTAGCACTGTAGCTAGTGACATTACATCAACAAGGGCATAGCAAGGTCAGATTATGAATGGATGGGATGTCTCAGCCAATTGGCACTGGTTTCTTTAGTCCCTTGGCCTGCTGGGAGAGCCTATTTATTTGGGTGGAGTCAGGTGATCGAGGTTCTGGACGGCTGTCTAGGTGGACGTGTGTTATGTCGCCAGAGCCTATCCCGGGGACACCTGGCTGCTAGGCTGCCTGAGGCCTATCCAGGAGAAAGAGCAGGAGAAGCAGTGTAGGGTTGGAACTGCAGGATTGAAGTCCAACCGAGTTGCAAAGGTTCAACCGGACGGGGAACCAGTTGTAGTCGGAGGTAAAGGGGAAGCAGTGGCCACTAAGGGACCATCCGCCTTATTACCAGAGACTACTGTGAGTAAGCTCGAGCAAGTACCAGAGCAGTCTTCTCACCAGCCGGGGACGATAAAGAAGTGGGAAAGCTTCAGCAAGTGCCAAGCCAGGCACCCAGCGGGTTAGCGGGGATGACGCTTGAGGAGTATACAGTGGGTTGGCTGTAGAAGAGCTCAGGAGATCGGGTGACGACTGGGATCTGGAAGTCTAGTGAGAGACTGGGAGCTCAGTGAGTGAAGACCTACAGTGGGATACTGTGAGAAGAACTATACTGTGATACCAAGAGTTATGTACCTTTAGTGACTGTTACAAGTTCAGTTGCCATAGGGGACAGCGGTCCTACCTATACAGACATGGCATCCGACTGGAGGCCTTTCCCTGTATAGCTGTCTACCTATAGTGTCTCGGAGCCTGCCAATTACCATTGCATCTACCTAAGGGTGTCTCCCACAGTTCTTGTTAAGAGACAATAAATCTCTTGTTCGCATTCAAAAAGTGACTGGCGCCCATCATTTCATCTTGCATTACACCCACTATGCCTTGTAACCCACTTTACAAGGAAGGATGTCAGTTCTCCCTAACTCTTGAGGTCACCGTCAGGCTTCTAGAGGTCTGGGATGTCACTACATTTATTTATTTATTTATTTATTTTTACATACAGTTTTTTTTTTCTCTGCAAGGAGAGAGAAAGATACAATATGTGCAGCCCCACGGCAAAAAGCACAGTCCACTAAGGCCGCATATATGTGTTATGTCGGTGGGAAGGAGTTAAAGTGATGTTAAACCATGGGGAGACACTCTGACCCCCCAGTGCGGCCCTTCCTCCTAGGCCTACATGGGCCTTCATTGCTCTCTTGCTCGGCTGGTCAGAGGGAGACATTGAGGTACCTGATCTATAACCAGTGTACTGTTACCTCTTTACCAATCTGGACAGATGGCTATCCCAGTAGTATCTTGGAATATTAGGGGCCTCCGAGAGCCCCTTAAACGCACAATGATTTCCATTACTCTTTGAAAACACCTGCCTGCAATATGTGCCCTGCAGGAGACCCATCTGGTACCAGAAACTCTGTCGTGTCTGCAGTTCTTCTGGGTGGGCTCAGTGTGTCACTCTACTCATACCTCCTACTCCAAGGGGGTGAGTGTTCTGATGCACCGGTCCTTGGATTACTAGCAAAATCATAGACCCTGAAGGGAGATTTGTGTTTCTGATATGTAGACTATCTCAGGTTAAATGTATTCTTGCAGCAGTGTATATACCGCCTCCTTTTAACTCTGTAGTGCTAAGACTCCTTCTGACGTACCAGCTGGGTAACCCTGACATTCCCCTAATACTAATTGGGGATCTCAATGGATATTTAGATCCCGAACTGGACTAAAATTTATAGTGGAAGTAGGATGGATGGATCCATGGTGGTACCACAACCCACTACAGAAACAGTTACCCTGTTTCTCCAAGTCCCACCTATTCCTGTCCAGAATCGACTTGTGTCTCTGTACCCAGGCTGCCGTACTCTTGGTCCAAGACACAATATTTAGTGAGAGGAATTTCTGATCACTCCCCCCTGGTGGTATGCCTCAATGTCAGGCCCACATCGACCCTACCAAGGGCTTCCTGGAAGCTTAACACCTTTTGGCTCAACCTCTTCAGCTCCTATAGCAGGATTACTAACGAGATCTCTGCATACTGGCGAGACAATAGGGAACACCCTGACCCCCTAGTTGCATGGGATGCCTTCAAGGCATACCTGAGAGGCTTATTCATCACTAAGGTAAATGCAATCAAATACAATTCTAGGGTACAGAAGAAACATGCTGCACAGCTGGTCCGTCGACTGGAGGTGGAATTCATTGCTAACTGTTCTGATGATACTAGAGAAGCCTGGATGGCTGCGCAGGTGGTGGTGGACCATCTGCCAACATCATCGGCAGATAGGAAGCGCTTTTTCAATAGGCAGGCCTTCTATCACGAGGGGGAGCAGACGGGTAGGTTGCTGGGAAAAATTGTACAGTCGAACCAGACTTCTTCCATTGGGGCCCTACGCAATGGTGAGGGGAAGGTGTTGAATGACCCTAATACTATTATGCAGGAGCTGGTGGGGTTCCACTCAAATTTGTATCGGTCTAGGCAGGATTACACATTGTTAGAATTGCAGGATTTCCTCCAAGGGATCGAGCTCCCATGTCTGTCAGCCTCCCAGAGGCAGTTATTAGACTCCCCCATAACTGAGGAAGAATTACTGAATGCGGTCAACTCTTTCCCAAACTCGAAGGCTCCGGGCCAGACGGGCTCCCAGTGGAGGTATTTAAGCAGCACGGAGCAGTACGGAGAGGCTATATTGCCCCAACTTCTTAGGGTGCTCAATGCGGCCAGGGAAAGCAAGACTCTTCCTGATTCCATGACTAAACATTGTCTTACTGCTCAAACCAGGCAAGGATCCATTGGATCCGAGCTCGTACAAACCCATATCCCTTCTGCAGGTAGGTACTAAGATCCTCACCAAAGTCCTGGCCATGAGACTAAATAAGATCATCTCGACAATTATCCATCCAGACCAATCGGGCTTTATACCCGAGAGGTCTACTGCGATTAACTTGCTTAGATTATTCATTAATAAACAGTCCTGGGCGGACAACATGGGGGACAGGGCCTTGTTGTCATTAGATGCCCATAAAGCCTTTGACAGCGTGGAATGGCAATACTTATGGGCCACCTTGCAGAAGATAGGGTTCGGCCCTGTCTTCCTATCCTGGGTGCAATTATTATACAGCTCTCAGGCAGCCATAAGGCAGGCTGGGCATGTCTCCATGTCCTTCCCTTTATATAGAGGTACAAGACAGGGCTGCCCACTGTCCCCTCTCCTGTTTGCCATCGCCATAGAGCCACTAGCTGTCATGATTCGGACCAACCCCCAATCGAAGGCTTCAAATACAGCAAAATCCATGAGAAACTCATGCTCTATTCCGATGACACCATGTTACTTCTGGGGGACAAGAAGGCATCCCTACAGGAGGTCATGGCGGTCATCACAAAATTTGGAGCATATTCGGGGCTGGTGATTAATCGGAATAAATCCTTAATACTGTTGTTAGACTCCCCAGCAGACAATCAGGGCAACGCACTGTGGCCACCTCTTTTAAATACCTAGGAGTGATTGTTACCCCGCAACCTCGAGACTACGTCTCCCTTAATTTATCAGCATTATTAGGCAGAATAAGGGATAAAACCAAAATTTGGTCAAAACTAAAGATGTCATTAGTGGGAAGAGTGAACCTCATAAAAATGGTTTTTATGCCACAGCTCCTCTACATCCTACATAATACACCCATGGTTGTCCCACTTAAAACTTTCCGAATCATAAACTCGCTGTTTAGATCTTTCATTTGGCTCAAAAAGCCTCAGCAGGTCAGGCTCGAGCAACTGCAAAAATCTAAAGAGAGTAGGGGATTGGCTATGCCCAACCCCTGGCTATATTACCTGGCAGCTCAGCTGCAAAACATTGTTTGGGCTTTGCCCATGGAGTTGGTGAACTTTGCAGGGACGGCGGACCCGACCACGGCTCGGTTGCGTCACGTCACAGGAGTAAACAGTGTGGCTATGGGTCTGGAGGCACTGTCCTATGCTAAGTCTAACAAACTTTTTCCCACCTATGTGTTAATGCAGAAGGTATGGAATAAGTCCAGACAGCTGCAAGACATCAATGGATTTACATGTTTTTGCTCTGTCTGGGACAATGGCCATTAGGAGGAACTTTGATCATTGCCTTGTGGACCAAGATGGAAGCAGTGTGGCATTACACTTATGGTTCACATCTTTTCAAGCGGCAAATTGAACTCCTTTACATCCTTACAGGCTAAATTCAACCTTCCCCAATATAAGTATTTCCCATATATTCAATTGCATCATGCAGTTAGGGCCCAGTCAGAGGGAACTCTGTGGCTACAATCACTGGCCCCCATTTTTCACTACATGACGGAGGTCTCTCATTTCAAGGGATTCATATCCCAGTACTATGCCATGCTTTCATCCACACACCTGAAGGGCTTCCCTGCCAAGGTGACACCCCTATGGGAAAGTGATGTAGGCGCATTTGAGGAAGATCAGTGGGAGGAGGCCCTGCTGGCAGTTCAGATGTGTTCTCTAAATGTGGCGCACCGCCTATCCCAACTGTACATTGTAATACGGGTACACTTTACTCTTGCAAAACTGCACAGGATGGGTCTCAGAGAAAACGCAGAATGCATTAGGTGCTCCAGAGACCACGGCAACCTTATCCTCCTACTGTGGCGCTGCCCCAAACTACATCTTTATTGGTCGGGGGTTGTTGCTACCATCATCAGAGCATTTCAGGTTGCTGTGCTAATGGACTCTAAGCAATGCATTTTAGGAATTTTAGATGACCTCTCCATTGAAAATATCCCTACACAAGCCATAGCCAAAGCGTTGTTTCAAGCACGTAAACTTATCCTCAGACATTGGAAGGGGACGGAGCCTCCCACTCTGAAAGAATGGATAACTCAAATGGGGGACACCCTGCGGTTGGAGAAGTATATTTTCCAGCACCGGGGTCACCCAGAAAAATGGTCCCCATGGTTGGATACTCCCGGCCTTAGCCCAGTAGAGTTGGTCTTAGACAGACTGTTTACATGATATTGAGAGTAACCCCTACTTCTAATGTATATATGTTGCTTTTGTTCTCTTTGTACTTTACTACATATATCTAACAAAGTCGGAGGTTCGGTAAAGGGGGGTGGGAGTGCAAGGGTGCGGAATGGGGAGGAAAGCAGAGACCGCAGGGGCTTTTCTGCTGCTTAAAGCAGAGCTCCACCCAAAAGGGGAAGCTCTGCTTGCTTGCACCCTCCTCACCTCCACTGCCACATTTGGCACTTTTGGGGGTGTTCTGAGCCAGAAGTTCAGCCCCCTTCCTTACCTCATAGTCTTCTGGGACACATCACAAGTCCCAGAAGACTACGGGTCCATTCACAAGGCGCAGTACGACTCGCGCATGCGCAGTAGGAACCAGGCTGTGAAGACGCAAGGCTTCCTGTTTCTCTTACTAGAGATGGTGGTGCCTGTCAATGGGGTCACTAGGCTTGTTGTCTCTCGTGATCCTAAACATTGTCTGCTGCGACTAGTGGAACAAATGCCAATACTCAGAACTAGGAAAATACTAATATCTCTGTTATTATATTATGCACGTAAGGCCATCACGATGACCTGGAAACAGTCATCTCCCCCCTCGGTTAAATTCTAAAAAAGCCTTGTCAACGCCAGTTTGCCCCTTTATAAAGCCACCTACTTGAGCAGGGGCTGCCCACAGAAATTTGATATGGTATGGTCCTGTTGGCTAGACGATAATGCCACGGCGTCTGATGTGATAACTAATTCCTAAATTAACATTATGGTTATGATATGCTAGCAAGTTGACCCAACCTTTCTTGTCACATTATCCTGTCATTTTAGAACAGAGCACAATGTTTCCTGAATTAACCCTCTCCCCCATTGGGGTTTAGATAAGCAAGTTTGTATATGTTAAAGGATGTGCCCTGGAGTGGTCTGTTGCCACTTTAGAGGATGTGCCCCTCCGTGGGTAATGTTTGGCCCGTTTGTGGGCAACTCTGTATGACAATATAAAACTTAATAAAAAGATTTTGCAAAAAAAAAACGAGATGGTGGTGCCTGCACCTGAAGCCAATTGAAGAATCGGTTCGGGTGAGGACATCGCAGGATCCCTGGACAGGTAAGCGCCCTTATATTAAAAGTCAGCAGCTACAGTATTTGTAGCTGTTGACTTTACTTTTTTTTTTTTTTGGGAGGAGTCTGGAGCTCCTCTTTAACTGCAGACAGGAAACAGGAACTTTATTATAGAGAAAAGACATAGGGGGTGATTTACGAAAGCCGTGTGCCATCAGTAGAGGCGCAATGCACATTTCCATATTTACGAAATGGTGCACCGGTAACAGAGCACGAATCCCCCATTTACTATAGCGATCTCGCGCAAGGAAGAATGCAATCTGTGCACCACTATGGACATGGCGCACGGCATCTCCAAATCAATATTGACAGAAGATAGAGGTGCCAATATTATGGGGTGATGTGAGGAAGTTTAGTAACAACTGCCCAAGTAACAAATATGCCCAAAATAGAATGAGAAAGTAACTTTTTCAGAGAAAGCCTGCTGTGCTTGCAAGTACGTTAAGAACTGCATGAGATCAATGTAAGCACTGCAAATGCGCAAGCGGCTGTTGCGCTCGTTCACATGCGTTTGTTCACTGTGCGGCCAAAATCTTAGTAAATGTTAAGCGACGTACATGCAATTGCATGGGTTGAACGGGCGCACCTGTAAATTTTTTTTTTTTCGCTGGTTCACCTTTATGTATTTTTTAAGGAGATTTGCACACAGGTCATGTTAGCATGTTATGTTGCCAACATGTGACATGCACCTTGTTTAAATTATGTAAAAAGACTCTCGCTCCTTGTAAAAAGGGCATTTAACCTTCCCCCTCTAATGCATATTATTTCCTTGGGCTAGCTTTTGCTTTTAAAGGGGAACTCCACACTCCATTCTACAATGCTCTTGTCTCTCCCCTCTAACCCCTTGGATTTCCATGGGCTAACTTTTGCTTTTAAAGGGGAACTCCACACTCCATTCTACAATGCTCTTGTCTCCCCCCTGTAACCCCTTGGATTTCCATGGGCTAACTTTTTCTTTTAAAGGGGAACTTCACACACCATTCTACAATGCTCTTGTCTCCCCCCTCTAACCCATTGGATTTCCATGGGCTAACTTTTGATTTTTAAAGGGGAACTCCATACTCCATTTTACAATGCTCTTGTCTCCCCCAGCTAATCCCTTTGGATTTCCATGGGCTAACTTTTGCTTTTAAAGGGGAACTCCACACTCCATTCTACAATGCTCTTGTCTCCCCCCTGTAACCCCTTGGATTTCCATGGGCTAGCTTTTGCTTTTAAAGGGGAACTCCACACTCCATTCTACAATGCTCTTGTCTCCCCCCTCTAACCCCTTGGATTTCCATGGGCTAACTTTTGCTTTTAAAGGGGAACTCCACACTCCATTCTACAATGCTCTTGTCTCCCCCCTGTAACCCCTTGGATTTCCATGGGCTAACTTTTTCTTTTAAAGGGGAACTTCACACACCATTCTACAATGCTCTTGTCTCCCCCCTCTAACCCATTGGATTTCCATGGGCTAACTTTTGATTTTTAAAGGGGAACTCCATACTCCATTTTACAATGCTCTTGTCTCCCCCAGCTAATCCCTTTGGATTTCCATGGGCTAACTTTTGCTTTTACTTTAATGCCGCGTACACACGGTCGGACTTTTCGTCTACAAAAGTCCGACAGCCTGTCCGACAGACTTCCGACGTACCTTCGGCGGACTTGCGGCAGACTTTGTTACGAACGGACTTGCGCACACACGACCACACAAAAGTACGACAGCCTAGTACGCGGTGACGTACACCAAGTCCGACGAGACTATAAAACGGAAGTTCAATAGCCCGTACGACACCCTTTGGGCTCCTTCTGCTAATCTCGTGTTTATCTCGTGTTAGTAGAAGTTTGGTGAGAGACGATTCGCGCTTGTGAGACTCGTATTTTTCAGTTCGTTTTAACTGTTGTTCAGTCTGTGCTTGTGAGGTTTGTATCTGCTTTTCAGTGCGTTTGGTCAGTTGGCATTGAGAAATCTTTGTTTTATTGGCCGCTCGTTCCTGATTTTCAGGTCGTTCTTCACAGGCCTTGCTGTTCTTCAGTGCGTTCTGTTTAGTGCGTTCTGACCAGCCGACCGTTTTGAAGCCATGTTACCTGTACGTACTCGTCGTAGAGCTCGTGCATTGTATGTGCTTGGTGCTGTAGTTTATTCTTCAGCCCAAGACCAGTCCATGAACAGGGCGAGGAGGAGTTCATGGACCAAGAATTGGTTGCTTCAGCGTGACCAGTTCTGTCACATGCCTTTGCTCCGTGAGATCCGTGAGAATAATCCTGAGGATTTCAGGAACTTTCTCCGGATGACGGACCCCGTTTTTGACCGTTTGTTGGCTTTGCTGACCCCCTATATCAGCAGGCAGGATACCTGCATGAGGCAAGCCATCACTCCGGAGCAGAGGCTGGTCGCTACCTTGCGGTATTTGGCCACAGGGAGAAGCCTGCAGGACCTTAAGTTCTCGACAGGCATCTCCCCCCAGGCTCTGGGGATCATTATCCCAGAGACCTGTTCTGCCATCATACAGGTCCTGCAGAAGGACTATATTAAGGTAAGATATTTTTCTTTTATTAGCATCACATGTTCTTTTATGTAATCTTTGATAATATAATGTATTTCTTGCTTCAAACACTACTTACCATCATTGCAATATAGTGTGAATGTCCCCTTTTTATCCTCACACATGCTGGATTTTTTTCCTGTTATTTTTTGTCATGCATGTATATTTTCCTTCAATAACCTTCCCAGCATGAAGTGATGGGAACATATCCACCTAGTCTACTCATTTGGAATGTATTTTGTTTGAGTGTATTTAGTTTGCTGCTAATGAGCAATTATCTAGATTTCACAACCCCCCCACCCCCACCTAAACTCACTCCAAATAGTTGGCTGCTAATGAGCAATTATCTAGATTTCACAACCCCCCCACCCCCACCCTCGTTAAAATTTGCTGGAATGTTCTGTGGTGTTGATTTGTCTAAAGCAAATATATGTGGCACTTTGCAAAATGCATGTGCACTCTACAAGTGCATTTGTTCCAGTGCTTTAGTAAATGAGCAGAAGCTCTGCTGATTTCCATCATCAAATCATATGCAAGCCTCAAAGTGTTTTCATTAATTGCCCTTGCATGTGATTGTGTACTCCTTGCAACATGAATGCCTTTTTACATTACCTCATTTACTGTAAGCTGGTTAGCAACTGCACCTGCAGAGTGCGACAACTGCAGTCTTGTAGCCTTTTTAGTCCCTAAATTCCTGCGTGTCCTCAAAGTAATTTTTTTTAGGGATTTCACAACCCCCTAAAATGTAATCAATGTTCCATCAGAGGGGGTGAGCAATCTGATAAGTGTGCCTTTCCATATTAGTTATTCCAGAACAATTAAATTATTGAATGTTATACTGATGCTGGGGAATAATGTTTTTAATTGTCTAATTTTCTTGCAATGTTAGCTTACAAATTAATTGATTTTGGTTTTCTTTTTTGATTTCCCAGTTTCCTTCAACGCCACAGGAATGGCAGACTGTGGCATCCCATTTTGCCAGCCGTTGGGACTTTCCCAATTGTGGAGGGGCTATAGATGGGAAACATGTCCACATTGTGCCACCACCCCATTCGGGGTCATATTATTTTAATTATAAGGGGTTCCACAGTATTGTTTTAATGGCGGTGGTGTCGGCACACTATGATTTTTTATATGTGGACGTGGGGAAGAATGGCCGGATGTCGGATGGAGGAGTATTTGCCCAGACGGAGTTCTGCCAGCGTCTCCAGAGTGGTGGCCTGGGATTGCCACCTGATGAGGATAACGTGGAAGGACTCCCCTTTGTCTTCATTGCCGATGAAGCCTTCGCTCTCAGCAAGCACCTCATGAGGCCATTCCCCCAAAGAACACTCACCCCGGAGAGGAGGGTTTTTAATTACCGGCTGGCCAGAGCTAGAAGAGTGGTTGAGAATGCGTTTGGAATTCTGGCCAGCCGGTTCCGCCTGTTTCAAACAGCCATTAATTTGGCGGAATACAAACTTAATTTTATTGTTTTATCGTGCTGCATTCTGCACAACTTTTTAAATAAGCATGCTCCAAATTATATAGGCACAGTTGGGCCTGAGGCCGGACAAATAGAAGCCAACCTTCCAGGCCTGGATACTGTCCGTACTGGCTTGGCCCCCCAAAGTGCCCGTCAAGTTAGACAGCAATATGTTAATTATTTTATGGGTAGGGGGGCCATTGCAATGGGCCAGGATATCTAATTTTTGACAATAAAAAAATTATTGATGAAATCTTGCATTATATTTATTGCTTGCCTTTCTTTTGGGCTGTCTCCTAGGTTATGGTCGAGCAGTTGTAGTGCCAACTGTATTGTAATTTTAAATGTCTAAATAAGCTCCATTGCCACTGTAAACAACTTTTTTACAATTATAACTAAAATGATACTGAGCCTTGAAATAACAAACCACACATTTATTTAATTCCTATAAGGAGATGTTTTTATTAATGGTTGTTATGCATTCAGTTCTGCATTTAGTATAAAATGTTCATTGACAAAAATAGAATGATATCTTAATAATGTAGCAAAATATAATTATATCTAAATATTTATACCTAAATCCACAAAAAAATATTTTTGGCTTTTTGATTTTCACAAACAGGCTTTTTTATTGGTTTTGGGAAAATCAAGTTTTGTTTTGTGTTTTATTTTTTTTTTTGGGTTTTTAAAGCAATTTTTGTGTTTATGTTTTTATTTTTTTAGCAAGTTATTTTTGTTTTTATTTTTTTTGAATAAAGTTTGTATATTTTTGTTTTTTTGGTTTTTTAAAATCAAGTGTTTTTTAATTTTTTTTTTTTTTTTAATCATGTTTTTTTTTTTTTTTTGGTTTTTTTAAAATCAAGTTTTTTCTTTTTTTTGGTTTTTTAAAATCTATTTTTTTCTTTTTTTTGTTTTTTTAAAATCTATTTTTTTCTTTTTTTTGGTTTTTTAAAATCTATTTTTTTATTTTTTTTGGTTTTTTAAAATCTATTTTTTTTTTTTTTTGGTTTTTTAAAATCTATTTTTTTTTTTTTTTTGGTTTTTTAAAATCAAGTTTTTTATTTTTTTGGGTTTTTTAAAATCAAGTTTTTTATTTTTTTGATTTTTTGTGTTTTTTTGAAAATCAATTTTTATTTTTTTGTGGATTTGTGAGGTATTTACAAGAAACAGCCCTCCTTTTTTACATTAGCTTAAACAGCCATTTATGTTCTGGCCAAAACAAAAAAGAGAAGGCCCAGAATGGGGTCAGCAAAACAGGAAATGAAGGACATGATTGATGTTTTGGGGTTTAAAAAAGGGCATTTAGATTCGACCCAAAACATCAATCATGTCCTTCATTTCCTGCTGCATACGATCCAGCCGATTCCGCATTTGATCGATCTCCCCATTCCAGGCCATGATTTGAGCAATTAGCCGTTGGGCACTGTCTGGGGTAAAATAGTCAGTTGGACCTAAAGTGGAATGAAAAAAAAAAATATGTTTAGAAATATGCACACATAAGTTTACCTTACCATAAAGCTGGTGTCTCAGACACTGACCTGGTGGGGTGCCCATGTCGCAAAGTTCATTAACATCCTCGGGGGTGGCGCTGTTGCTTGACTCCAGCACAACCAGATCACCTAAAATAGAGTAGAAAAATTACATAAAATAAAAGGCAGCCATGCATAGATTACCGTAAGCTGGTGTGTCAGACACTGACCTGGTGGGGTGCCCATGTCGCCCACCTCTCCTTCCTCCACATCCTCAATGGGACTTGGGCTTATTTCCCAATCATGTTTTGCTTTGGGTTGGCTGAGTGATTTTTCCCCTATGTGAAACAAAAAATTATTTTAATCTAATTAGCACACAGATATTTTAGTACATAGTAATTTTCCAACATTTGTAATGAAGTGGTTTGTGTAGAGTTCCTATTTTACCTCAATATTTAAAATTTGAAAGACATATCGGATAGATAGATATCAATATCTCAAAATATAGTTAATAATCTTTTGATCTCTCTCTATATCTGGACCAAAATCTCAAACTATCTAACTAAATGTAAAGCCAAAAAATTAAGATAACTTCAAATCTTCCAAAAGAATGTTTTAAATTTCTATATCTATCTATCTACCTATCTCTATATTTCTCTCTCTCTATATATATATATTTCTCTCTCTCTCTCTCTCTCTCGTTTTTATATATATATATATATATATATATATATATATATATATATATATATATATATATATATATATATATATATATATATATATATATATATATATATATATATATATATATATATATAGTTAGATATATATATATATATATATATATATAGTTAGATATATATATATTTATATATATATATAGTTAGATATATATATATATATATATTTATATATAGTTATATATATATGTATGTGTGTATATATATATATATATATGTATGTGTATATATATATATATATATGTATATATATATATATATGTGTGTGTATATATATATATATATATATATATATATGTATATGTGTATATGTATATATCTATAGATATGTAACTAACGAGGTTTCTTAAAAGATCGTTTAAAACGATGAAAACAAAAATCGGATAGGAAGGAAAAGCACATGGAGCAATATACAAGGTAATAAACACAAGATAAAAACACGACAAGTACTTACTTTTTTTAAGAACTTTCCGGATACGTCGGTATTGATCCGGCTCCCTGAGTTTCAGGTCAGACCATCTTTTTCGCAGTTGGTCTTTGGAGCGCTGGACCCCAAAAGATGCCTGCAAAGTTTCCACCACCTTCGCCATTATTTTGGCCTTGCGCAAATTTGGCCGTGCGTACGGCCCATACTTCCCATCATAGTCGTCTTTGTGAAGAATGGCCACCATCTCCACCATCTCTTTAAAACTCATATTAGAGGCCTTAAATCTAGGCCTCACAGATTTTGTTGACGTTCCAGCCTCCGGGCTGTCTCCACTACCTGAGGTCGTCAACATTTCAGGTGTCTCCGCCATTCTTTAACTCCACTACGCGCCGTAACAAAAAATGGGCGGAGAACATGAGTTAATTTCGAACGTCAGGGGCGGGCGACGCAGGCGGAGTTTCACACATGCGTAGTGTATAAAGAGCCTTGCGCACGTGTCGTACGTACGTTCTGTGCGTCGAATTAGGGGGCGGAGAACATGAGTTAATTTCGAACGTCAGGGGCGGGCGACGCAGGCGGAGTTTCACACATGCGTAGTGTATAAAGAGCCTTGCGCACGTGTCGTACGTACGTTCTGTGCGTCGAATTAGGGGGCGGAGAACATGAGTTAATTTCGAACGTCAGGGGCGGGCGACGCAGGCGGAGTTTCACACATGCGTAGTGTATAAAGAGCCTTGCGCACGTGTCGTACGTACGTTCTGTGGTAGGTGATAGTGGACCTGGACGTTACAAAACGAAGGTAATTTTAGATATATTCTTTTTTTATTTTTTTTTTTTTTTTGGTTTTTATGGTCATGACTTTGTAGCAAGCGGCCTATATGGCTTGATAGATTGATGAGGCCTACATAGGGAGAAGATGATGAGGGGTTAGCCGAAACCTATAATAAAAGTGTTTTTTGTCTTGTGACTTCATCTTTTCCAGATATAATGAATCCCCTATTTAAGGATCCAGAGTTCCTTACATCTTTTATTTCCAAATATCGAGAGATGAGGAATTTGTGGGAGGTGAAACACCCTCAGTATTATGCTAAGCATGTGAGGAAGTCAACGCTGGAGAGACTTCTGGCCTTTGTCCAGGCGACCATCCCGGAAGCAACAATGGAGACATTGCTCAAGAAAATTGGGGGCTTGAGGAACATGTATAAGAGGGAGCATAAGAAGATCCAGGAATCAAGGAGATCAGGAGCATCAGCAGATGATGTTTATGTACCCAGGCTGTGGTACTACAATCAACTCCGTTTTCTGGATGACCAGAATGAAGCCAGGCCATCACTTTCAACCCTTCCCTCCACCCTTCCCTCCACCCTTCCCTCCACCCCAGCAGAGGCTGATGAGGAGCAAGCTGGGTCTTCCATCCTGGATGAACCAGATATGACCATCTGGAGTCAGGTAAATGATTTAAACAAATATTTACTGTACTAATATTAATGATGTTAACTGGATGTTATAATTGTCTAAAATAATTTGGCACTCAAAATTGGGTATACATATCAATTGACAGTAGTGGCTAAATATGTTTGGCACCTGCTTGAAATAATTATGGTGTCTGATTAGACTCTTTTATTAAAGAGAAGTATTCACATTGAATTTGCTATTCATGAGAAGCAAACTGTGTGTCATTGATGAAGCCAAAAAAATATACTCAAACTATTGTCCTTTTTTTATACACAGGATGAGTCCATCCAGGAGGAATGTGGGGAAAGTGGAAGGCAGGAGGAGACCAGGCCCATGGACAGCCTGGAGGAGGCCGGATTCACCATCATCCTGGAGGAGGCTGGGCCCAGTGTCAGGCAGGAGGTGGCTGCTCCCAGTGAGGTGGCTGCTCCCAGTGAGGTGGCTGCTCCCAGTGAGGTGGCTGGGCCAAGCGAGGTGGCTGGGCCCAGTAGAAGCCTGACCGAATCCCAAGTGCCTCCCCTCCACCTTCCCAAAAAAAGGGCCAGGAAGGGGATGGTCACACAGGACGCATCCCTGCGCCTCATGCAAGAGGCCACCCGTTTTTTAAAAAGCCCCCCCGAAGCGGAAGAATCCTATGGCTGCTACTTAGCCAGCAGGCTTCTTCAGATGGATTGGGAGCAGCGCCTCATTTGTGAGCGCCTATTTGGGGAAACAATCCATAAGGGGCTGCAGGGCACGCTAACACAAAACACCCAACTACATGAGGCAGCCCCCCCTCCTCCTCCTCCTCCTCCTCCTCCTCCTCCTCCTCCTCCTCCTCCTGCCACAACTGAAACACCAGAGCCACAGCCTCAAAAGAAGGCTACAGGGAAGGCTGCAGGGCAGCGTGGAGGAAAGGCTGCAGGGAAGAGAAGAAAATGATGACCTGGGTTCAGTCTGGTCTGACAGAAGATGCAGGCTGTTGTAGGACCACAGTCTGGGGACATCTAGATCATCTGCTGGTGCTGTTGATCTCTGGGATTCTTGGACCAGATTGTGCTCCCTCTTATATGGACTCCTCAAGATCCCAATTTTCTGGTACACCGACTTTTTCCAGCGTTGACTTCCTCTTTATTTTATTTTGACCATGAATAAATGGATATTTTTTGAGTTTAGCAAAAGACTTTATGTGTTTTCTTTGAAATCATTGATTTTACACACAATGTTAAATTAACAAGGGACAACAATCTCATTGAGTTTGAAAAAAAACACACCAAAAATACATTACTAATGTTAATAATGTTCAAGTGGTAAGTCTTGAAAATCCAAAAAATTACGTAACCAAAAACGGTGCTTTGGGTTAACTTTATCTAAAAACTAAAAAATAAACACTATAAAAAAAAAAAAAAATAATAATGGGTTCTTTGTGTTAACTTTACAAACCTAAAAAAAATAAAAAAAATAAAAAATAAAAAGGGGAAAAAGTATTATTAGTATGGAAACATTGTTTTAAAAAGGCATACTATATCATTCATGAGATCAAAGAGAAAAAGAATCCAGAAATCAGTTTGGGAGAACTCTGATTATGAACAGCAAAACACCTTCGTTCTTTAGAGCCTTCGTAAAGAAGAAATAAAATGCGCTGCATTGAACGATCACAGATTTTGCAGCGTGATGAATGTGCTACCTACAATACGAACACTAGTTTTACTAGACCGAGTGCTTCCGTTTAGTTTTTGCTTATGAGCATGCGTCGTTTTTTTGTCCGTCGGACTAGCATACAGACGAGCGGACTTCGGGGTCCGTCGTACTTACGACGTAAAGATTTGAAGCATGCTTCAAATCTAAAGTCCGTCGGATTTGAGGCTAAAAAAGTCCGTTGAAAGTCCGGAGAAGCCCACACACGATCGGATTACCAGCCACCTTTAGTCCGTCAGCGTCCGTTGGACTTTTGTAGACGAAAAGTCCGACCGTGTGTACGCGGCATAACTTTTTTTTTTTAGTCAAAACTTTTTTTATTGACAAGAATAATGGGTAACTGTTTTAAATAAAGGGGTACACAAATTTCCCCATTCTAGAGTTATACATAATATCAGACATGTATGTACATATAATACAGTTACCTAGTGTTAGGCACATATAACCTTGTTTTTTGTAGAACTTAAAACAAACAAAACTAATAAAAAAAAAAAAGAAGAAAAATTAATTTAAAAAAAACTAAAATAAAAGCTAACATAAAATAAAATGAAATAAAATATTATCAGGCATAGGCTCATTCTGTGAAGGAATGTGATGTAGATAATAATAATAGTAATCTGAAAATGTCTATTTTCTTATGTGCATACATATTTTTCTCCTTACTCATTATATAAGTATACAGGTTTGCTCTGTTCCTATATTTTCTCAAGATTGCGGGTACCCCCTACATCCCACACATCAGAAGAACGCGGAACTGGAGATAAAACCAAAGAGAGCCAAACCTCGTTATGAAAATTCTCCATCTTCTTTACTGTCTTAACCAATGAGATGTACCTATTAGACTAACATAGCAATGACGTATTTGTGTGTATAAAACATTAACACCGCCTTGAATAAATCAGAAGTGTAATGAGTAGCAATGCTGAGCGTGTCTCAGAGTGTTTACTTTTATATGCATGCATATCCACACTTTTCAAATTAGAGACAGCAGCAGATAACCTTGGGCTCGATTGGAGCTCTTAATCATTTCCATAACAGATGGTGCCGAAACCCGGGACCTCAGGCTACAGTCGAAGCCGTACCGCGATAAGCATTCGGGCGTTAACTGATTGATGAGACGGGGTTTGCGCAGCCCTAACAGTACCGGTGAGTTTAATTAATATTCTTACCACTGTACGACTCTCTTATCTTTCGGTTGACGGCTGGATTCTGTCGGTATGCTGAGACTGTCTTAGGGGCAGGTATTTCCTCGCCTGAGGTTGTTTTAACGAACCTGCCAATGGGTTTCTGCTGACTGTATTTTTTGTTCACTGTCTGCCATTCTTTGGGCTACGAATCTCAGCAGTCTAAGGGTGCTACATGTGTGAATGGGTAGTCTCATCGCCAGATGAGCTGTCGACCTCTGGAATGAGATTGTTTCCCTCGTAGCAAACGTTATAGACTCGTTACTCTGGGTTCGACAAACCTTTGAGGGGTATTTCAGCTGCTGGCTTTGCAGCCTGAAGTGCTACGTGTGTGAATGGGTAGTCTCATCTCCAGATGAGCTTTCGGCCTCTGGCATGAGATTGTTTCCCTTGTAGCAAACATCTATAAACGTGTTTATTTTTGCAGGGTGGTCTGCCCTTGTGGTTATCTTAGCCTGCTGAAATTTTGCAGTTCGAAGAGTGGCAGGTGTAATGTCCTGTCGTGATTGTATTTGTGGTTTATTGTTTGCTATATACACGAGAGGGGGTGGGGACTGGTTAAGGTCGGAGGGGGGCTGCCCGGGGGATCTGTTGGGTCGCGGGCCGTTGCTCCTCACTACCCCTGATGTGTTTGTTCTTGTTCTGAGATTAACCGTACATTAGTCTTATGAGCTCCCACCGAAGGAATTTGCTGATAAGAACGCTGAGAAAAATATTAACCCCTTGGTTGTACGAGAGAAAGTGATATTGTAATGAAAGTGATATTGCAAAGAAGGAGAGAAGAAGATGTTGAAATAGTTAACAAAGTTGAAAGAAATGGCGAAAGTTATGTTGCTGAAGAGACAGGGAGAAAAATCCTGTGTGATAAAGAAAATTGGATAAAGGAAGTTAAGAAAGATGGCGATTGTATTAAGTATGTGTATCACAGAGCTGATGATATGTTGGAACTTGAAACAAAGGAGGGGAGGGACAGCACTGCCCTCCGTCTAACAACCACTCCTTTCTCACCACCCAAGCACAACCCACTGTGACAACTCAGCCCGGCGGCCATCTTAGTGCACCCATGCCTTCACTTTCTACCCAGTGGTTCATACCACACACCTGTCTTCCCCAATACGGGAGCATCACATTCCCAGGCCGGATATGTTAATGATAAAGAAGCCCAACAGCAGGCAGCAAGGCCACCCACTGATTTAACCCCCAATCCGGCTCCAGACTCTCAGTTCCGAGAGGATCTCAAACACATGCTGGCAACCGTAAAGAACAGTGCCCCTTGCCAGACCCTGCCCCAACAACAGCCTCGGTTACCAGAAGGGGCACCAGTGATGTATGTCGCTTTTACTCTATCACAAGCAGCGGCCTTAGTGACAAGTCTGCCTGACCCAGAGAAGCAGCCAATTCCCTTCTACCACAGGATAGTGCAGATACAAGAAACTTACTCAGCTGCCTGGAGAGACTTGATCAGCCTATGCCAAATCAAAGCAGGATATGTCTTTTGGCCAGTCATGCAGATGGCCTTCAATGATGCCTGCCTGACAAGTGCCACTTCCTACACCTCAGGCGTGGAGTTCTGTGCACAACTCCACGACTGGGCAAAGGAGAAGTTGACGGATCAGAAGACCACAATCCAAGATATTACCCAAGATAAAGGGGAGTCTGTGAAGAAGTATCATGCTAGACACATAAAGGCATACACACACATGTTATCAACTGCTTTTGTTTCAGGGCTCAGAGAGGATATCAGAAAAGGCCTGATGGTGGCCCGCCCTGAATACCGTTCAATGAAAATGTCTGATTTATTGTTGGTGGCCAGAGGTATAGAAAATCAAAAAGGTAAAAAACCAACGCCCCTCATGGTAACCCATGACGAAGATCCCACCCACACTCGTCCACCACCACTGCCCAATACCAGGGTAAGGATCACCTGTTACAACTGTGGGAAACGGGGTCACATAAGGAAAGAATGCAGAGCCCCAAAATATCCCAAACGAGACAGGGAACCCTATGCAGGGCAATGGGGACATGAACCACCACCACCACGCCCCAACTCTCACTAGGAAATGGGCAAACCCGTGTCACCCCTTATGGCAGTGTCCTCAAGTGGAACTGGGGGACCCTTAGCAAAAGTCACGTTACCCATACAAGGAAAACCTACCACCTTTCTCATTGACACGGGTGCAGCCAGAAGCGTGTTGAGGGCGGTGAACCTGCCTAATAATTCTTTCCTTTCCACTTCCTGATTTGCTTGCCAGATTTGTGGTGTCCTCTACATGTCCCTTGAATCTACTAGGAGCTGATGTGTTGTCCAGACTACAGGCCTCAATCAGGACACGCCTGAAGGGGGGATGAAGTTACATACTCCCCTATCTTTAGAAGACTAATCTGCTTTGTGTTCTCTGCCTCTCCTGATGACACTTAATGAAGAAAAAAACTTCAAGTTCAATACTGCAGGAAGTACTTGACAGAATCCCTGCGTGCCTATGGTCCACAGGACCGGAAGACAACGGTCACTTAAAAGGTGCCACCAGTTTCAGTCAAGCTAAAAGAGGGCGCATCATTGCCCCGGAAACCACACAATAACCCCAAGAAGAGAATCCTAAAAAGAGAACCAGGTACCTACTGTGGATGCCTTTGACTGCAAAATACCTCACAGAGGTGGACCTTACAAACGTTTTCTTCAGTGTCCACCCTCACCCCTCCTGCTGGTACCTTTTTGCATTCATCCACGGAAAGAAACGGAAACATACCTAAACAGTTGTGCCACAAGGGGTACAGAATTTTCCAAGCCAGTCTGCAAAAGCTATGGCTACCATCCTTGACACATGACAAGAGGAACACCCGGAAGTGATTCTCTTCCAACATGTTGATGACCTTCTCCTTTGTGCAGCTGACTTACCCCCTGTTGAAGTCACCTCAGAAAGCCTGTTGTGCTATCTTGCCAACCAGGGCTGCAGAGCCTCAAAGCCCAAATTGCAGTGGTGCTCAACACCTGTCATTTTCCTTGGACTAATTTCCTAGTGCAGAGCATGGATTCCAGAAGCCTTCCTACTGATGCTCTGCAATCAGACCCTTCCAGATGTCTCCTGAAGAAATATCTAAAGTTTGAAGCCTTTAGGTGCGCCACCCCCGGCGCTAGGGCTCCCAGCCTACGGCAAAATGCTCAAGTTCCTTGTATCCGAACGTCTGGGACATGCTGCAGGTGTACTCACCCAATCACACGGCATCAGCCTACGCCCCGTAGGATATTATTCCCGTCGGGTGGATGCGGTAGCAAGAGGAGGCCTATTGTGTCTGCGAGCTGGATTTGCTACACAAGCCTTGCTTGACAAAACTTTGAACTTGGTCCTCGGACACTGCCTCGTTCTGCTTGTTCCCCATGACGTTGTTGCCATATTCAACCAAGATCCAGCCGAAACACTTGTCCACTACCAGACACTTGAGACTCCTGTGTTCCCTCCTACTGGACAGCATTACTCTATTAAGTTGTCAAACACTGAACCCTACCACCCTTCTTCCACTTCTCGAGGGGGGAAAGGAGGAGGAGGAGTAGAGTCTTGACTTGTCACCCCCGTGACCGCACAGGACACGCGGTCACCACTGAAAACACTGTTCTACAAGCTGAAGCCTTACCACCGGTGATGTCTACACAGGATGCAGAGCTGTAAGCACTTACTACCGCACGTAAATGGGCAGAAGGAAAAAGAGCCAACATTCATATGGACTCAAGATATGCTTTCAGCATTGCCCATGATTATGGTGTTATCTAGGACAGAGGATTCCTGATGGCTGCAGGAACACCTGTAAAAACTTGATTGATGCCTTGCTTCTCACAACCCAAGTGACTATTCTGAGTAAAAGCACACGACAAACTAAACTCAAAGGAAGCTTAAGGCAATCATCTAGCCAATTCAGCTGCCAAACAGACAGCTGGTGGTCCACGGGAAGTGGACAGCAGGGTGGTAGAAGACCACCCCGTGCTTACCTTACAGACTTTCCCAGTGGACAGAGTTTATCTAAAAGAACTACAGGAAACAAGTCCGGATAAGAAGGAAAGCTGGAAACGGAGAGGAGCAACTCTCAGAAATGGACTATTCGAGTGCAACAAGAAGCCTTGTCTACCCAGGAGTATGTACCCAGCCGTGGTGCAATGGGCACATGGAGCTGCCCACTTGACAAAGACTTTTATGAACTCTCTTATCAACAAGTGTTGCACCAAGAGTTACTCCACTGACCGACAGCTTCTGCAGATCATGCATTATCTGCACCAAATGTAACCTAGGATGCACAGAAGAAGCACAGAAGAAGCACAGAAGAAGCACCTGGCAAAAGCCCTATACCCCATTCCAGAGGATGCAAATTGATCATTCTCAAGTGCCAAGAAGTGACAGATTTGAAAACGCCCTGGTGGAAGTGGTCACGACTGCCAGGACCACAGCTAAGAAACTACTGAGTGAGATAGTATGTAGATTTGGGGTCCCAGAGGTGATATTGAGAGATCAGGGACCAGCCCTAACAACAACCCTTACAAAAGAGATTTGGGCAACACTGGGGGTTCAGTTGGCACTACACATCCCATACCACCCTCAAAGTAGCGGGAAGGTAGAAAGGATGAATGGGACACTAAAAACAGGATGTTAAAGATGGCCCAAGAGACTAACATGAGTTGGCCAGACAGTTAGCCCATTGCCCTGTTCAGTGTCAGACACACCCCCAGGGGAAACATGCCCTATCCCCTTATGAAATTTTGTTTGGTTCAGCTCCCAGACTTGGTTGTTACTTTCCACAACAGTTACAGTTACAGTCTGATGTGTTGACTAATTATGTAACCACATTATCACGAGAATTAACCTGAATGCATGTCCAGGTGTTTTCTTCCATTCCAGATCCTGAATTAGATACAGGAACACACCAACTACTGTCTGGAGATCCTTGAGCCAAGTTATGATGGTCCATTCCAAGTTTTGGTGACCACAGCCACCTCAGTCAAGTTGGCCAGGAAGAACACCTGAATGCACGCTTATCACTGCAGGAGAGCGTGTTTTCGGGTGCTGCATATCCTTTTTCTGTTTGATCTAGGGGGGAGGGGCCCAGGAGGTGGCCATCACAAAAATGATAACATAATTACATTTTGGTGTAACTCTTCAGGTACACATGTGACCACCTTTACCTTAGATTACTGTGACATAGTACCTTGTCCGTTTGACCCTTCATGGTGATGCCATTGGTATAGTGATATCCCTGACGGTAAGGACATATATGTATGCCACACAGACAGTTACTGGGGACAGAGTTGTGGTTTTTGTGGGGGCCAGTGGGTTGGAACACAGGGCCAGACTGGGCGACCACAGAGTGCATTAGACAAAAAAGATGAAAATAGAAAGCCCCCATATCCTAACCAAAGATACCCCTGATACATGCACTGACCCAGCACACAGTCAGAGGAGGAAGCGAGCAGCTCTCTCCGGAAGCTTTTGATCCTCATGTATACATACATGTCATAGGGGTTACAAGGGGGGTCCCTGATGAGTTTAAAGCCAGGGATCAGGTAAAAGCTGGTTT
The DNA here is from genome assembly GCF_042186555.1 of Aquarana catesbeiana. Classification (NCBI taxonomy): domain Eukaryota; kingdom Metazoa; phylum Chordata; class Amphibia; order Anura; family Ranidae; genus Aquarana; species Aquarana catesbeiana. The sequence continues at coordinate 140,506,021 of NC_133327.1, read as the reverse complement.
TGAGTCTTTGATCCCCATAACAACTGTCAGCAAGAATGTAGATTGGATTAACTACATGTCATGGTTATGCAATAGAGTTTGTCGATCAGCATACCTGTCTCCATGTGTTCATCTCTAGAGACCAGCTGACCCTCACCTGACAGCTTTTGTAACCTCCCCTCTAAGCATGGCCCCACCCCAGGCCCTATCAGGGAACCCTATATTAACCTGTGCACTGCAAGCCAGCAGTGCTGATCAACCACTGTGTGTTAGCCTCTGTGTGTACTTGCTATGTTTCCTACATCTGATTTCTGTTACCGACTTTGGCCTGTTCCCGGCCATCCCTGTTTGCCTGTGACCCTGATGTTCCAGCCAGCTCCCTCCTTCCTCTGCTCCTGTAGTCTACCGTGAGCGTGAGCTGTGAGACCCTGGGGGCCGCGACCTGGAGCCAGACTGCAGCGCAGTCCATCCTCACCACTAGAGGCTCTGGTGAACACCTGCTGGCTCTTAGACTCCGCGCCCTGGGGAATCTATGCTCTAGCTCCCAGTGGGATCTGTGTCAGTGATCCAGTAGACCTGATTCCTGAACCTCCCAGGGTTTAAGCCGCAGCAGTCACCCGTAGGGTCCACTACCTTGCGGTGCACTCCTGATCCCAACGGTGTGCATCTGTCACCCAGCCTCTAGGTGACCTGACACTACACATATTATAACCAACAGAGATGTGTAAATTACACTAAAGATGCCCTCCAGGGAATTGCTGACCAGTTAGCCCCCACTTCCTACATGACATTCCAGAACCGGATGGCCTTAGACATGGTGTTAGCCGAGAAGGGGGGTGTTTGTAAAATCATAGGAAAAAACGGGAACCTGGTGTACATACATTCCTGATAATATTGGCCCAAATGGTAAGGTTACTCTAGCTATAAAGAAATTAGAAGATCTGTCACTGGAGTTGAAGAAGAACTCAGGTATCACAGACCCATGGGACCAATACTTTAGCTGAATGAGTGGGTGGCAGAAGGTGCTCGTCCAGATAGGGGTAACGGTATTAATAATCCTGGTTCTTTTAGCCCTGATTGTATGCTGTATTCTACCTTTTGTAAAAAGTTAATGAGCAAGGCTGTAGACAATAGCACACCTACATTTCTCCACCAAGAAGAAGAGGACCTCCTTATGATGGAAGATGACAAACCGTTCACTCCTCTACAGTCACTCCCTGTCCATAATCTCACAATCCTTTAGGGTTTTAGGGATAGATAGCGCCTGACTGCACCTCTCCAGCTGTATTGAGGAGGGAAGTGAACAGTTGCTGCCCAATTCTATATACAGCCTAAAAGAGTTGCTGAGGAGAAGGGCCAGGCCAAAATGGGACCTTTAGTATTAGGGACAGAAAAGAGAAAATAGTCATTTTAGGGGGGATTGTGAAGGAATGTGATGTAGATAATAATAATAGTAATCTGAAAATGTCTATTTTCTTATGTGCATACATATTTTTCTCCTTACTCATTATATAAGTATACAGGTTTGCTCTGTTCCTATATTTTCTCAAGATGGCGGGTACCCCCTACATCCCACACATCAGAAGAACGCCGAACTGGAGATAAAACCAAAGAGAGCCAAACCTCGTTATGAAAATTCTCCATCTTCTTTACTGTCTTAACCAATGAGATGTACCTATTAGACTAACATAGCAATGACGTATTTGTGTGTATAAAACATTAACACCGCCTTGAATAAATCAGAAGTGTAATGAGTAGCAATGCTGAGCGTGTCTCAGAGTGTTTACTTTTATATGCATGCATATCCACACTTTTCAAATTAGAGACAGCAGCAGATAACCTTGGGCTCGATTGGAGCTCTTAATCATTTCCATAACAATTCCTCTAGGCTTGTCTATTGGCCTTGTTACCATATGAGTTACCTTCAGCACAGCATATGCATTATAGGAGATTCCGCAGGCTCAATAGGAGTGCCCATCTACAACATTAGAGTCTTTATAACCGTAGCAGTCTATCCATTGTTAACTGGGGGGAGGGGGCAAGGTTGGGGTTATCCAACCAGTTTTGCCATATAAGATCACATTTTTTGGAGCCTTTTGGGTGTTGGTATGCCAATTGCTCCCTAAGAAGGAGGGAATTGACATATGCAATCCACTGGGCCTTGGTAGGCACGTTAGTCGCAAGCCAATAATGTGCTATGAGTTTTCTGGACAGATATAGTAGACTAGTTACCATTATATAAACGCCTTTTGGATACATTTCAGCATCAACCGAACCCAGGAGACACACCAGAGCTGTACATGGTATGGGCGTCTGTGCTACAGCAGATACAGTCTATGTGACCACCGTCCAATATCTAGCAAGTTTCGGGCAGCGCCATATCATGTGTATAAAATCTCTCCTGTGTGTAGCACATTTAGGGCATAAGGGGGAGTCTATTCTGCCCCATTTATATAGTTGTATGGGTGTACAGTATGACCTATGAAGTATAAACAATTGTGAGAGTTTATGAGATGCGGCAAATGACACCGCCGGGATCGACTCCAGGGCCATGTCCCATTGGTCACCGTCTATGTCTCCCACATCTGTGGACCAATGTGTTCTACATTTAAGTAGAGCCAGATTTTGGATTGTGGCCACCAGGGTAGCATAAGCCCTGGATATCACTCCCTTGTGGCTGCCAGCTTGTAGGACCTCCTGTATCAGAAAAGATCTAGTAATATTTAGGCTGAGTTTATAAAGCATGCCTGAGTTGGAGGTATTGATAGAATTGATTCCGTGTTAAAGGGAATTCCCTGCATAGGTTTTCAAATGATTTGAGTACATTGCCATTATATAATTGTGTAAAGAACCATATCCCTATTTTTGACCAAGAGACAAATCCCTGTAGTTTGAGTAACTCAGGGTAGTTAGGGTTATTCCAAATGGGGGTAAACTCCATTGGACCATCTACGGATAGTGCTCTTTTAACTGTCTTCCAAACTTTCTGGAGTAGTATTGCCGTCGGGGAGGGCGAGGGGACACACGGTAGACCCATCTCCAGGTGGGAACCAGCTGTTAATATGGGATTGGTGCGAGACACCAATTGTATAATAGGGTCACCATACTCATGCAGATCCCAGCCCGCAAGTTGTTGCAACTGTGATGCTAAGAAATCTTGGAGTGTGGAACCGCCAGGCCCCCCGTCCTTGCCGAACTGCAATGTTGTTAGGCTGATACGGGCTCTACCTTTTTTTCCAAATAAGATCTCAAAATTGGGTGTCAGTCTTCTTAAACCACTTGTTGGGAATCCACATAGGGGAGTTGTGGAAGATATATAGGAGTTGCAGGGCCCAGATAATTTTTATCAAATTTACCCTTCCTACCACTGACAGTGGAAGCTTACACCATCCCTGGCATTTTACATGTTGTCTTTCCAGTAGTGGTGCTAGGTTCAGTTTCAGATATTCAGTAAGGTCTGGTGATATCACTACTCTGAGGTATTTAAAAGTATTAACAATGGCTATTTGGGACGCCTCTGAGGGGAGAGGTGATACTAGTGGGTCTATGGGCTTAAGTACGGATTTAAACCAATTAATAGTGAATCCGGAAAATTCACCAAATTTCAGGGTCACCATCCGGGTCCGCAGTGAGTCTCCTGAGTCTGCCAAATATAGTAAGGCATCATCAGCATACAGAGATAACTTGTCATCCAGCCGACCTCTGCGGAATCCCACAGTGTCCCCATTACTGCGGATTAACATTGCGAGTGGCTCTACTGCTAGCGCAAATAAAAGTGGGGACAACGGGCAGCCCTGACGAGTACCCCAGTGCAACTGGAGGGGCTGGGAAAGGGAGTTATTAACTAGTACCCTGGCCTGGGGTTCAGAATAAAGCACTTTCACCCAGTTAATAAAGGTTTTCCCTAGGCCAAAGCCAGCCAGGATTTCCCAGAGATAGGGCCACTCAACGCTGTCAAAAGCCCTGGCAGCATCCAAAGACAGAATGACCCTACCTCTGGGATTATCTACTGGAGTTTGAATGTTGAGGAAGAGGCGTTGGATGTTGTCCGCCGTGCACCATGTCAGAATAAATCGGGACTGGTCACGATGTACCAGCCACCCAACAATGCCCGCAAGTCTGTTGGCAAGAACCCTCGCCAGCAGCTTGACATTGATATTAAGCAGCGATATGGGACGGTATGAATCCGGCATCTGTCTATCCTTGCCTGGCTTGGGAAGGACCACTATAATGGCCTCCTTCATCGAGTCAGGCAGATGTCCCATTTTAGCCGCCTCTTGTAGGGCCCGCAATAGCAGAGGCAGGAGGATAGACCTATACCTGGTGTATACCTCGACAGGCAGCCCATCCGATCCAGGAGATTTGTGGTTTGGTGCATCTGCCAGTGCCTCAGTCAGCTCTTCTATCGTGATCGGAGAATCTAGTGCTTCTATTTCAGCTGCGGTTACCTGGGGAAAGGTACAGTCCCCTAAAAACAGAGCCAGGTCAGAGGGGGTATTTTTAGTTTTAGAGGTGTATAAATTTGCATAAAATTGCTGAAATGTATCCAAAATGTCAACAGTAGAAGTGCTAATTTTTCCCTTGGGGTTTTAAATTTCTGTAATGGAGGTAGACTTCTGCTGCGCTTTAGCGACCATAGCCAATAACTGACCTATATTCTCTCCCTCCTCAAAATAGTTCTGTTGAAGAAAATATCTCTTTTTTTCAGCTGTTGATAACACCACCTGGTTATATAGTGATTGGGCCTCTTTCCAGCTATTTTGGTTGGCTGGGGTAGGATCCGCCACTAGGGCATCTCTCTACTTTGTAACTTAAGGAGGACCGTGTTCTCCCTTTCTCTAGATCTTCTTTTTATACCTGTTATTTCCCGTATGAAAAGACCCGCAGGAAAGCCTTCCCAGCATCCCATACTACTGCCCCACTAGCAGAGTGTTTATTGAATATCAAAAATTCCCTCAGCTCGCTAGAGATGGGGTCTGGGGTAGGAAGCAAAATTAACCAAAACGGATTAACTCTCCACATTGGTCTGACAGATCGAGCTGCTGTGTCCACCCGGAACCAAAATGGAGAGTGATCCGAAAGGAGGCGGGTTCGTAGGCCGTATCTAAAACATGTGGGAGCAGCATATCATTACCCATACCCATATCTATTCTAGAGAGGCCTCCATGAGATGCAGAGTGACAGGAGTAACACTGCACATCCCTGTTACGCTCTCTCCAAATGTCCCGTAGACCCATCTCAGTTATTAAAGCGGCAAAGGGGGATGTACGGGGCATCACTCTTTTAGTACCAGGGCGGATGGACAGCCTGTCCAGCTGTAGGTCAATAACATTACTGAAGTCCCCCAGAGCTAGAACAGGAGTCCCTGGGTGCAGTGCCATAAATTGTGCTCATTTCTTCAGGGGATCAGAATTAAAGGGTGGAGGTAAATACATTGCTGCAACAATACATCTGAAGCCCCCCAGGTTGCACAACAGGAATACAAATTTTAACTTCTCTGTCAATCTGCTTCTCCATACAATAAAAAGAGATCTTATTAATCAGCACACTTACTCCCCTAGAGAAGGAAGAGTATGTGGAATGGAATTGTACCGGAAATTTACGAGTTTTAAGCAGGCGGACAGAGTCAGGTTGTAAATGCGTCTCCTGGAGACATACGACATGCAGTTTCATTCTAGTTAAATAATGAAACATTGCTCCTCGCTTTGTCCCATCACTCAAACCCCTCACGTTCCATGAGAGGAAGAGTATACCCTTATTATTATTGGTAGACATAGTACATAGTGACAGAATATGGGGGAGTATTATTGGCTTGTCCTCTATATTGCAAGACTAGGCCCATAATGTAATATTTCATTATAAACTGCAGTAGTAACACATGTTTGGCGCTCCCTCTAGTGTTAAGTTGAAGAATGGGCAACTGTGGATTTACCTATTTCAGACTCAATTGTAAAGAAAAATGGAGCTAAAAAGAAAAAGAAAAACAAGACTGCAGTAATAAAAATTGTAAAAAAATAAAATAAAACCAAAACCATAGTTCCAGGTCAACAGGACCCAAGTAAACATAGAGTACCCCTCATCATGAGGGGGGTACGTCCGCTCAGCACCAGGCTGCTGTGGGGGCAATAACGTAGCCCTAAAGGTAAATAGATCAGACGATTGTCAAACTTTATACCTTAATGTATGTCCGAAAACGTAGTAAGGTAGCCGTGTATTGTGGAGTGGGACCAATAGATCGTAAGATCAAACAAAAGTAACCTGCCCCACCGCACAGCACATCTCTTGTGCTTAGCACCGGTGATACGAATTCTTTTCAACCTTCAGGCTGGCGCTGCTCCAGATTCCGTCCCTCCCTGTCAAGCCAATGCATGGCAGATGTAGGATTGTCAAAAAAATGCGATGATCTATTGGCGATTACCTTCAATTTTGCCGGTATAACATAAAATACTGAACATTCACTGCCCGCAAACGTTTCTTGATATCCAGTAATTTCGCCCTTTGCCTTTGTACTTCCGCCAAGAAATCAGGAAACAGCGATATTTTGGTATTATCCACTTTGAGAGAAGGAGCAACCCTGGCTTTGGACAATATTGTGTCCCTGTCTCTATAATTGAGCAGACGGAACAGGCCTCTGGGGTGCGCCTTGTGGTGGGGGGCGTGATGGGACCCTGTGGGCTCTCTCAACCGCAAACATGGGTGAAAATGCATGCTTTCCAAACGTGTCAGCTAACCATGCTTCGATGAATGCCACAGGATTCTTGCCTTCTGCCCTTTCCGGGATACCCACTACGCGTACGTTGTTTCTGTGAAGGCGGTTCTCCATATCCTCCAGCCTAGATGCGTTTGCGGTCGCCATGGAGTGAGTGTATTTCACATCCCTCTGCAATGGCTGCCACTCGTCCTCCAGTGTGCTAATGCGCCCCTCCACTGCAGATGTGCGTTCACGCAGCTTTTGCATATCCTGACGCACAAATGATATTTCCATTTTCATGCTTTTTACTTCCCCCGCTAGTTTAGTGATAGAGGAGTTACAGGTAGTGACTGCAGCCAGTATATCCCTGAGTGTTGGCTCTGGGTCAGTGTTAGCATCATTGCCCTGCATGCTGAGCGCCGCCATATTGGATAGCTGTGTGGGGCTGTGAGACAGGGATGACAGAGCAGGTGGATGAGCCAGGATTGGGTGGTGTCATCTAGGTCCCTGCTATCCGCCTTTGGATCATGTCTGCTAGGCCCTGGGGTGGATGCAATGTCTTTCCCCCTATTGCAGAGAAGGTGCTGGGCTGCCTCCTTGGCGGAGTGGGGCAGGAGGCCCCCATCTCGAGCCGGGGTGTCTGGCGGGGGAGCCTTGTCTGCACCTGGACATTGTAAATCACAAAAATTATACTGGCCTTATGCTCTGGGGATTCCGCGGAGTGCAGCGGTGTCTGTCCTGAGGCTGTAGGTCGCAGGATGGCGGTGCTGTAGCTCGGATTCCTCAGGATGTTCAGCGGAGCTAACGGCTGCACGTCCTCCTACATGCCTCGCTCGGCCACACTCCCTAACTTTTGCTTTTAAAGGGGAACTCCACTCTTTTTTCCAAAGGCTGTGAGCTGCCTTCACCAATCCAAATCACATCCCTTTTCAGAGCATACAACAGGGCCAGCTAGGAAAGGGGCGAGAAGAGCGATTGGTCAACCCTCTCCTGAACCATACAAGGCCACATGCACTCAACATAGCTGGCTACCTTTGGGGCATGTTGGGCTTAGCTCAATACCAACCACAAAGCACCTTGTACCCACTAGTTTAAAGGGGTTTTCCACATTCCGTAAAGCCCCCTGTCTGCAGCCCCCCACAACCCCAGCCTAGGGTTATGTGGAAGAGACCCCTGTCCCCCTGAATATGGGAAAAAGGTGATTGACTTTTGAGGTGCCCGAGCCCCTCCTGCCCCTAAGCATCCACCCCCTTTTTTGGGCCGGCTTGCTGTGTGTTTGGCTAGGGGTTTGTTAGTGTGTGGGAGGGGCACAATATATTTTTAGTTTGGGGTGGTATTTTTCACGTGGGGGTTCTCATTTTAAGCCTTAACAGACCCAAATGACCTTGTATGTATTGGGGGGCAGGCTATTTTTTGTTTTGGGTTAAAATCTTGCAGCTGCAATGTATATTTGTACGTTTTCTCTAAAGCCGTACATCTTTGAAGCAACATTTTGGATACATGCTACAGATGCACCACTTTACAGGCAGAGTAAGCTCCCCCAAGTTACTAGCTTTTAAGCGATTTTGCATTATTTTTTTTTCAAAAGAAGTTTATCGAAACAGAATAAAAAATGTACATAAACAACAGCTTAAAAAGGAAACAGTAAGGACGTGAATATATATTGTTTCAAACTTAAGGGTATAACAAGCATAGTAAATCAGGTAAAAGCGATAGTTATTTGTATTTTCCCCCGGCAGGTTCGCTCAAGAGTATTATGGTGAAGCTGGGCTTATTGTTGTTTAGGTCATCTATTTCACTTGTGACTTCTACTTCTTTATGTCTGAAAATGACCAACAACTTTTATATTGAGCTGTGTTGAATAAACAAGCCTGGTTATGTTGTGAAAGTATCAGCATTATCCTGGGGAGTGTCTCGTGGTTTGTAGCGGGTAGATCCTAAGTGGAGGTTAGACCTCCTGAGCGAACCTGCTAGAGCATTATGTAGTTCTTTGGGTTTTATGGTATACAGCATACTGATATAGATCAGGCCTGCTGGATTGTGGTCTGCGGACCTCTGACAATCCTGTAGAACACCTGGAGCGTAATCGAAGACCTCTCTGGGTAATAGGGGATACCTAGGTGGGGTGAGTAGGGAAACCCTCCTGGGTCTGTTATGAGACTGGGGTATCATCTTCGTCAGTTACCTCCTTTGTTGGGAGCGTGGAATGGGAAGCAGGATGTTATGTGTGTGTCTCTATGAATAGTCTAATTTTCAGATCTTAGAGGGAAGGATTCAGGTATGTATGTCGAGTCCTGCTTGAATCTTGAAAGGTTCCGTGTACTCCAGCGCTGTATGGATTAGTAATATGGTCTAAACGTTAGGGGAGAAGTGAGGGGAGGGAGGGGCTAGAGTGTTGTAGTCTTACGAGTCATTATCCTATTCAGTAACCTATTCGATAGCCCCTCCTTTTGTGACTCGGTATAGCAAATCAGTGTAAGAGTTTGGTATATTCTGTTGTAGATTGAAAGTGGTGCCAGCAAGCCCACGTGTTCCAGAATGTTGCGGAAGAGTCGTGGGCCTGGTGTATAAGACTTTCCATCTCAGCAATCCTGTTTACAAGTTTAATCCATTCCTTCAGAGTAGATGTGAGGGGAGATTTCCAGTGTACTGGAATACACATTTTGGCAGCGTTTAGTAGATGTAGAGCTAGCGATCGGTGGTATGTTTTTCTAGAGAGGGTGGAATGGTGAAGAAGTAGTTGAGCCGGCGAGAAATCTAATGAGAGTGTGGTAATTTGTGTTATGAGGCGGTGTATGTCTGTCCAATACTTTTGAATCATGGGGCATTCCCACCAAATGTGTAGAAGTGAGCCATCACGGGACTGGCATCTCCAACACGTGGGTGGAATGAAGGGGTTAAGTTTGTGTAATTTAAATGGGGTGTTTACCATCTTGAAAAGATTTTAAATCCATTTTCCTGTGCTGATACATTCACCGAACCCTTGTGTATATGGGAATAGATTTTTGCCCAGTCCTCTTCAGAGAGGTTTATAGAGAGTTCCGTTTCCCATTTCATTGTGGCAATTTTGGATTCAGTAGTGTATTCCTCAAATATGAGGGCATAGAGGATGGAGATCAGGTGTCGCTGTGGTTCCGTGCTGGTGCATAGCTTTTCAAAAGGTGAGTGAATTCTTGAATATGCTGTGCGTGTCTTGGGATCATTCAAGAAGTGACGCAGTTGTGTGTACGTCCAGCATGAGGTCTGTCAGTTGTCCGCCTGGTTTACAAATGTGTATGTGGGTGATAGCTTTACCATCTGAAAATAAGTGACCTGCTCTTACATCAGATTGGGCTTTTATTCTGGTAAGAAAGGTGTGGTCCATTCTCGGGGTAAATTCTGGATTGTGACACACTGGTGTCAGTGGGCCTGCTGCAGAAGAGATTTTAAATTGGTGGCACATTTTTTTAAATGTTCGTAGTGTGATATCAATAAGTGGATGTTGTTTGCATTGTTTAGGGGTATGAGAAGTAGCCATCCAAGGTAGTTGCCTAAGCGGAATGGGCGAGAAGGCATGTTCAATTTGGATCCATGCTTTGGAATTTGCGTGTACATTCCAATCAACAACTCTCGCTACTTGACTAGCCCAATAATATTTGCGGACATCTGGTAGACCCAGACCGCCCTTTGATTTTGGTAGGGTTAATCTAGCAAAGCCTAGTCTGGGTCATTGTGAAATTGGGATAGGAACCGTCTGTAAAACATATAAGATTTTTGGTAGTACATTCATTTTTACAATAGCTGTTCGGCCGAACCACGAGAATAATCCTGTCGACCATGATTTGAGGTTTTTCTGAATATTTTGAAGAATCGGGAAATAATTCAGATTGTATAAGTCTGATATGTGGGTTGGGATTTCGATTCCAAGATAAGTAATTGATTTCGTGTTCCAGAGAAATGGAAGGTTTGCTTGGGACTGTGCTTGTGTCTCTTTTGTCAAGGACACATTTAGTGCTTCTGACTTAGCAAAGTTTATTTGTAAGTTCGCTAAAGTGTCAAATAAGGACAGGTCTTTAAGAAGGTTAGGTATCGTGGTGTGTGGCTCTTGTAAAAACAATAAAATGTCATCCGCAAATGCTGCCAGCTTGTATTTGGTCTGAGCAATCGTGACACCAACCCTTTCATGACTAAGCCTATTTTTGAAATTTGGTGTTTACAAGTTAAAATCCATATTTTTTGCTAGAAAATTACTTAGAACCCCCAAACATTATATATATATATTTTTTTGGCAGAGAATCTAGAGAATAAAATGGAGATTGTTGCAATATTTTATATCACATGGTATTTGTGCAGCGGTGTTTTAAACGCAAATTTTTGGAAAAGGGACACTTCCATGAAATTTAAAAAAGTTACCCCAATTTTTTTGTATAATGTGAAACATGATGTTACGCCGAGTAAATAGATACCAAACATGTCATGCTTTATAATTGCACGCACTCGTGGAATGGCGACAAACTATGGTAGCTATGAATTTCTATAGGCGACGCTTTAAATTTTTTTTACGGTTACCAGGTTAGAGTTACAGAGGAGGTCTAGGGCTAGAATTTTTGCTCTCACTCTGACGATCGCGGCGATACCTCACATGTGTGATTTGAACACCGTTTACATATGCGGGCTCGACTTCCGTATGCGTTTTCTTCACTGCGCGAGCTCACTGGGACGGGGGCGCTTTAAAATTTTTTTTTTTTATTTTATTTATTTTTAGACTTATAAATTGTGTTTTAAAAAAAAATGTTTTTTTTTTTTACTTTTATTGCTGTCACAAGGAATGTAAACATCCCTTGTGACAGTAAAAGGTGGTGACAGGTACTCTTTATGGAGGGATCGGGGGTCTAAAAGACCCCCGATCCCTCCTCTGCACTTCAAAGTATTCAGATCGCCGAAAACGGCAATTCTGAATACTGTGTATAAAGAAGAAAAAGCACCGCGCTGTATACCCTTAAACAATTAGCACAATCAAGTAATAAATGACATACAATAAAAAAGAAGAAAAAGCAGCCGCTTATAGGTGAGATACACACACTAAACAATAAATAAAATAGAAGAAGCAGCGCTGTAAACCAAAATGTGATAAATAAATGTCACAATAGTGATAAATAATGCATAAAGTCCATAATCTGATCAATTGAGTCAGTACAGTTCTAACAGTGACAATCTTCAAAGGTGAAACGGATGAGGAACCCCAGCATGGGTCTCTTCCAGAAATAATTAGCGAATGAAACTGGATACCTTCACCGCACCACTGTGATATGAGTAAAATACACGCTTACCAACTGGCAAGCTTAAGAAAGCTTGTGACCTTAACCCGGTCGGGGCCTTTCTTGAGATGGAGACACCACTAAACCGCTCCTTAGACTGTGACTGGACCACTAGCCTCCATAAAAAGGGGAACCTGGATGCGGGAGATGCTAAACTCCTATCCAGGAGTTGTTCTCACAGACTGTGCGGCTGCTGTGCACACACCGGCATCTGCAACCTCCCCGCTCCCCGGCTATACATGTCCACGTATAGCCGGGGAGCGGGGAGGTTGCAGATGCCGGTGTGTGCACAGCAGCCGCACAGTCTGTGAGAACAACTCCTGGATAGGAGTTTAGCATCTCCCGCATCCAGGTTCCCCTTTTTATGGAGGCTAGTGGTCCAGTCACAGTCTAAGGAGCGGTTTAGTGGTGTCTCCATCTCAAGAAAGGCCCCGACCGGGTTAAGGTCACAAGCTTTCTTAAGCTTGCCAGTTGGTAAGCGTGTATTTTACTCATATCACAGTGGTGCGGTGAAGGTATCCAGTTTCATTCGCTAATTATTTCTGGAAGAGACCCATGCTGGGGTTCCTCATCCGTTTCACCTTTGAAGATTGTCACTGTTAGAACTGTACTGACTCAATTGATCAGATTATGGACTGAATACTGTGTATTTTTTAAAATTCGGTGCCATTGGCAGCCGAGTAAACGGGAAGTGGCGTCATGAAGTCGCTTCCGCGTTTACATTGAGAAGGCTGGAACGAAGCCGCCCACGGCTTCGTTCCAGTCCGCCCACAGCCGCCGGAGGCATCCAATTGGACACCGGGCCTCCCGATCGCACGGGAGGCCCGGTAAGAGCGGCGGGAGGCTGTGGGAGGGGGGGGATGTCCCCTCCCGCTCCTCCGGTATAACAGCCGAGCGGCTTTTAGCCGCATCGTTTGTTATATACGGGTAGCCGATCACCCGCTCAAAACAACGGTACCGGGATGATGCCTGCATCTGCGAGCATCATCCCGGTATAACCCCGGAAAGCCGAGTACGCACATATGCGTACGGTCGGCGGGAAGGGGTTAATGTCCGGGTTTTCCTTGATGCGTAAGAGTACATTTTCAAGGGTGACAACAAATATTAGTGGGGAGAGAGGGCATCCTTGGCGTGTTCCGTTGGAGATGGAGAAGGCACTCGACAGGTGGCCATTAACCCGAACTCTAGCCGTTGGATTAGAGTATAAAGCCAAAATGAAATGTAACATACGATCTCGTATGCCGATTTTTCGAAGTACTTCTGTCATATAGCCCCAACTCACCCTGTCGAATGTCTTCTCCCAAGGAAAGGAAAAAACCGTGTTGTTGTGTTGAAGTCAGCCATTTATGAATATTGAGTGCTTTGATGGTGTTGTCTTTTGCCTCTCTCCCTGGAATAAAGCCCACTTGATCTAGCGAGATCAAGTTGGGTAAGGGGGGCAAAAGTCTGTTAGCTAAAATTTTTGCATATATTTTGAGGTCCACGTTTAGTAATGAAATTGGTCTGTAATTGGAAACTGAGGTAGGGTCTTTGTTTGAAATTACGGTGATATGAGCCATTAACAGATCTCAGGGCGGTGGGGTCTTTGGGGACATGGTATTAAATGCCTTAATAAAATGTGGCTTTAGCGTATCTATAAATGCTTTGTAGTACCCAACCGTCAGACCATCTGGTCCTGGGCTTTTGACTGGTTTTAGTTGTTTGATTACTGTGTCCAGTTCCATTACAGATAGCGGTAGTTCTAGGTCTGTACTTTCTGCCTCTGTGAGGGGAGTGGGACAGTGTTGGGCGAAAAATGTTCTAATTTCACAGTAAGGGGTGTATTTGTCTTGAGATTGTAGAGTCGTGTGTAATATTGGACAAATTGGTCTGCTATTTGTTCATCAGATGTCTGTTTTTTCCCAGTCGAGTCATGTATACAATGAACTATCGTGGTAGCTTTTTTCGCTCGTAGTGCTCGTGCCAGGAGCCGACCTGCTTTGTTTCCATATTCATAGATTAGTTTTCGTGATAGGATATAGTTACATTTTGTTGTTTTATTTAGTTCATCTAATAACTCTGCCCTAGTCTGAGTCAGTTCTTGTAGAGTGGCTAGTGCGTGGGTCCTTTTGTGTGCTTTTTCCAAGTCATGAATGCGTGTTGTAAGGTGTGTGACGTATGCTTGTTTTTCCCTTCGTTTTTTTGCTGCTATGGGCATGAAATCCATGTGGACGGGATTTCGATGGACATTGTAATAGAATTGTGGTCAGAAATGAGCATCGGTTCGATCGTCGTCTTTAGGAGCATGGGTAGGTCTCCTTGAGAGCAGGTAATCCAGTCTGGAGTAACTTTCATGTGGGTGTGAATAAAATGTATAATTCTTAACATTAGGATTTAGAGTGCGCCATGAGTCGTGTAGTGAGAATTCTTGGAGAAGTTTGTTTATAGCGCAAAGTGCTCTGAAAGGTAGTTTAGATGTGCCAAATGACGTGTCGATCAGGGGGTTCAATAGGATATTGAAGTCTCCACCAAGTATTAGTGAGCCTTCCAGGAAATCCACAAGTTTTTGTAGGGTATTTCTGAAGAAAGGTACTTGTTTAACATTGGGAGGGTAAAGATTGGCTAGTGTAATACGTTTACCGAACAATGATCCCTTGATAAAAAGGAATCTGCTGTCTTCGTCTGGGAGTGAATCTGTGATCTGGAAAGGGCAATTTTTTTGCAAAAAGGATGGATACCGCTTTCGTTTTAGATTCATTAGAGGTTGCATGCAGTGCTGTTGGGAAATAAGGATTTGATAGTTTAGGAATAGAATCTGCTTTAAAGTGTGTTTCTTGAATGAATAGTATATCCGCCTTGAGTTTGTGCATGGAGAGTAGGATTTGTGAGCGCTTTTCGGGTGTATTAAGACCTTTTGCATTAAGGTATATTATTTTCGCCGAGTTGTGGTTGTGTACGGCTTGTGAGTCAATCGTTTTGGATATCGGCATAGTGAGGATTTGAGCTTATAAATCCAATAAAGTAATGAAGTAAGTCTACGTAGAGTATGTGCATGGGGATCTAGTTCCCAGTTGTTAGAGTAAGTTCTACTCTGGTATATTATAACCGGATCTGAACCCTTGTGTAGGAGGGGGGTTTGGAGTGTAGTAGCTAGGAGGGGAAACACATTGTAGAAGAAAGCCCTGAGCAGAGTCAGTGTACCAGAGTCAGTTTGGTTAGGGCCGATAAAGTTTGGGAGGTCAAAGCATGGGCTATCTGAATGATATCCGGGGAAATGCGAGCTTGCTCGCAGATTCAAAGTAAGTGTACACCTGAATGCAGGTGACACCGGAGTAGGTCAGTGGTATGCTGAGCTATGTGAATAATCACAATAGGCTCGTACGTTTATACCACTGTGTGTTGAAAGAGGTTGAAGCTAGCAGAAGATGTAACCAATCAACAAATATCGGGACCTGCTGACAGGGGGAGGGACATGTTTTATGATAAGGAAGACAAGGTGTAGAACGTACATTGTGCCTTTGTGGAATGGTTATTTTCTTTGCAATCTTCTATGCTCATCTAAGAAGACTAACCACGTGTCTGTGGATGAAGTTTTGTGATGGAACAAATAGGATCAGTTAATGCAAAGCTGAGTAGAGTTAGTGGTTAGATATGTCCGGTCTATGGACCATGGGATATGAACTGTAACATTTAATAACGAGTTGCAAAAGCCTACGGGTAGGTAATCTGGGACTCGATAGCAAAGAACCGGAAGCATAATAGGATTAACATAAGAACATGAGAACTTACCAACAGCTATATACTATAGGATTATGATTGAGAGAATAGAGAGACAATCATCGTAGGACAAATAGTGGAACTAAATAATATTACCTTAAGGAAATAAACAATACTGTTAATTGAACAAACTAAACATGTTTAACAAGAGTCATACCTTACTCTCAGGGAGTGCGAGTATAGAAGCGTCAGCTCATAGCCGTCATAATGTTGTGAGCATACAGTAATGCATTGGTCACACCATGTCTGTATTGAAACCTGTCACTTTGTTGTGTTATGAATGAACATTCAAGCAGTCGTGATGCTCGGTGTTGTTGCCTACAACCCTCCATGACTGTAATCTATCAGCATTCTTTAGAGGTAGGGAATCGACTATGTACGGTAGGTGTGGGCTTTGTTTATGAGTAGCTCTATCTAAACCAGAAGTGAACTGTGTCGTTGCATTAGGCCTAGCATCTGTCATTTGTCACCAAAGAGATGACAAACGGTACGGATCATGTCCGTTGTGCTGGGGTCGTCAGGGTAACCGTCTGAATATGTTTCAGAGATTCTTTAATTTCTCTGGTAGGCAGGGGGAAAGTCGGCAGATTATCACTAACCCCAATCTATGCATGACCGTGTTAACCACTTGATCCTACATAGGGAATTGGCCTGTAAATATCTTATAGTCTCTAACATGTGAGATTGCATATATTTCACTCGGAATTAGACCAAGCATGGTGGGTTATGTGCACCTATCCTGTTTTCCGTACAGAAAGTAAGCAATCTACGTGGCATTAAGGGGTGGGCTCGGAATGACAGCCATTCACTCCATAATGGAATTGTTGTGTGAGATATCGTGCATCGTTTGTAAGATGCATAACGATTTGCATATAGCCATTATATGGTCCAGCATTTGAGGAGTGATGGGGACAATGCTATGATTAACATTAGCCCTCAGGGAATTATAATTGACATCCGAGCCCCTCCCTCTAGTACATCCCTCTAGAAACTTAACCATGTACAGATCAATTCCTTAATGATAGAAGGGGGTAGCAAAACCAAGTTAGCGGGTAGTAAAAGGATATTGGTGTCAAAAGGTCCGTAGCTGTATCAGATGTGATGAGTGTAGGGGTATGTCTCAATCTGGGGAGATAATGATATCCCGCTAGGCATGTACGCCCTCATTGTGTATGGACAAATGCAGTACTCAGTATACTGAACTGAGTGCTTACCGGTTTCTGCGCGGGAAATCCCCTGTGTGGATACAGGGGAGGGAGGAAGGGGGATGAGACTCCCTGCATGGATAAGCAGAACGTGCTTCAGTCAGTCTGTACTGATGGAGTAAAGTAAAAAGGCAAAAACATTAAGGTCTGGAGGTTGTACAGTGAACAGTCTGTACTTATGAGGATTTGTTCAGGAAACGCTGTATACAGAAAAAAAGCTAAAACAAGTACTGAATGTCTCTCAGAGTTCTTGAAAGTCGGACGATCCTTTAATGATCTCTCCTGGCTCTACTTGAGTGTGGAGGTTTCGTCGTGCTGTCATCAGAGAGAGGATGCGGTTCTGGGTGCTGTGCTCTAGCTTCGGAGGGTGAGCGGTGTCTGCGGTATCGGACATCCTGAGTCTCCGTCGGTTCAGGCCGTGGTGATGTTTGGTGTGGTAGCGGTGTGCGGTACTCCGCATACCATTCAGGTACCTCCGTGTGCAGAATCCCCAGCGTGTCACAGAAATGTTGGAGGTCCTCCAGCACTCTGAGTAGAGCAGTGCATCCCTGTGAGGAAGCCAAGAGACTAAAGGGGAATTTCCAATGATAGGTGATACCCTTCGTTTGGAGCACCTCAAGAAGGGGTCGCAGTTCACTGGCGCTGCAGCGTGATACTGAGGAGATACTGAAAAAGGCGGATTTCAATGCCATGATGTTTGACCGGCGCCATTATACGAGCTCTCCTCAGGATCTCTTCTTTGAGGCGGTAGTCCACAACACAGCATATCACATCTCTCGGTGGGTCGTCTTCCTTCACCCTCGGTCTCAGTGCTCGATGTATCCGCTCCAGGACAATTGGGACTTCTCTCTGATTTTCCAGTAAGGCATTGAAGACACCGTTCACCTCAGCTTGTAAATGTTCCGGTGCAATGGTCTCTGGAAGGCCCCTCAGGCGAATATTGTGGCGTCTGCCATGGTTGTCAAGGTCCTTCAGGTGGCGGTTTACTTCCCTAAGTTGGTGTGGGTATCCAGAGTTAGGTGGTTCTTACGGATAGCTGCAGAGTGTTGAGGAGCGCTGCTTGGACTCTGCCTGTAAGTGTTTGTATGTCAATTCTCAGATCTGTGATGGCGGCCGTCAGAGTATCTTTGATGTCAGCTTCCACGGATCTGAGATCTTGCAGGCTGGGTTGTTGATGAGGAGTGAGCACAATTTCCCCGTTAGAGGGTCCCATCGGTAATATAGGCTCAGTATGAGTAACCCCTCTCGAGCAAGCAGACGATCACTGAGGGCCCTGTGAGGAGGAGGATGTGGGCGCCATGTTGCCTGCCTGTGTCCTAAACATCTCTGGGATATTTTGGCTTGGTCGTCCCGACAAATCGTGTGGTGAACGGGACCTTGATGTCGAGGAACTTCTGGAAGATGTTCCCATAGTTTTTTGGGCGCGTTGAGTTAAAGGCTTCCGATTTAGTCCGTTGAATAATCCTGTCAGCGGGAGCTCTCAAATTAGGCAGCCATCTTCTACGAGGTCAAGCCATGCCCCTCCTATTTTGCATTTTTAAAGGCACTTCTCCTTGTTTCGTTTTTTGGGGTTGTCCAAATTGGTGGCATTGATATATGTCCCTCAGGGTAGGACCTGGGCCCCCATACCCATTTTAAGGGCAATAACTAGAATATAAGCCAGCCAAGTGGGGACTCGCAAAATTAACAAGTCAGTTCCCATAGACTGTAATGGTATTTATTATATAACTTTTGCCCATGTTAAGCTCTTTGTTTGCCCCCTGGACTGAAGGGTGTTTGTCCCATCTGTAATTTTGTAGCATGCTGAATTATGTGCTAAATTTTGGACGGGGGGGTGGTATATTTTGTGCTAGCTGCATTTGGTTTGTTCTGGGCATACTTTGTTTTGTTTTTTTTTTGTGCTTTATGTGTGTACACAGCACTTGGATTTTTCTGGGCATGCTCAGACAGTGTGTTTTTTGGGTTAGTAATTTAAGGACATCCTTAACAGGTGTACCCACTTTGAAGTTCTGTCTCTACATTGGGTGAAGTTGCATTTTGTGCATTTCATAGACTGTGCATGTGTTTTCAATTGCCTCATTAGCACACAAACCTATGTTATACAAAGCTTTCAGATAACATTCTTTACCTTGCCCTGAAAAGAGGTGTGTGTGTGTTGTTTGTTAGTTTCACATTGATGTAATTGTTTGTGCTGCATTATTTTGCAAAATCTTCCTCAAGCTGTTGTGACTACTAAATCATTAAATCCTTAAGAGACTGTCCGTTTGTGGGTGCAGTCATTTTAGCTCCTGTTAATTTCCTCTGCAAAATGGTCAGACCTCGAAACCATATTCTGTTAGTGGCTCAAATTAACATACATGTGTTTTTTTCTTCCCTTGCTCTTTTCCAAGTCCTGTTTTGTTGAACAATAAAATTTGTAGCAAATATTTATGTTTTATGTGTTTTGTTAATAATTTGTTTTGCAGATGCATGCTCAATCCAAGTAATGCATTTTACACTCTCTCCCCCCCTAAACAATTTCCATGCAACAGATTTCCCAGTTGCAGCTTAACTAGGCTGATTGGCATGGCAAAACAAAAAAGGTGTGATTTGTCTAAAAGCTACTTTCCTGGTGCCTTCATGGTAGCATATGCATGCGTATGCTGCCATGGATAGGCACCAGGAAAGGAAAATTACAGATAGGTAAGTATTAAATTTTCCATTTTAGCGCAGTGGTTCTCAACCTCAGTCCTCAAGTACCCCCGACAGAACATGTTTTGGGAATGTATCTTAGCTAAATAGCTGTCCAAAATACCAAGCCATTGACTCTGATTTAAAGAACCTGTGCAAGATGAAGGTAAACCTGCAAACATGGCCTGTTGGGGGTACTTTAGGACAGGGTTGAGAACCACTGATTTAGAGCACTGAGCTAAAATCTAGCTCAAGACAATCCTATTCTAATTGTGAGCATTTGAGGGGAACCAAGTGAGTATTAGAACCCCTGCTTGTCTTTTTTAGGTTGGGCTTTGTGTCCCTTTTCTGAAAATTGGCTTCACTTCCTGTCACATAGCCAAACAGGAAGTGAGGGTAAAACCCCAAATTATTAGGTATTTTGGGGTTTATTAAAGGCAAATCCACTCTGCAATACAAGTGTACTTGATGTAAATCTGAGGGGAAGCACTGGTGATTTTATCATCCAATCACGTAGAAGCAAAGATGCTGTTTTCTTTATTTTCCTTGCATGTCCCCCTCGGATCTCCAGCAACTGCACTTTCAAATGCACTTGTAGTACAAAGTGGATTTGCCTTTAGTAAGTAAACCCCCAAAGTCCAAGATACCTAATAATTTGGAGTGTGCACAGCAAAATGCTAGAGTTCAATTTACCTAAATGGGGAAACTATTTAGATTGACCTATGTGTCCCCAAGGAAAGACATTGGTAGGGTTTTACCCTCACTTCCTGTTTGGCTATGTGATGGGAAGTGAATAAATTTGAAGGAGAAACTGGCAACATTTGGGAGTTGTCTTCACCCTATCAGGGGCGCAGACATCCCCAAAAACTGACAAGCCTTCTAATCCCTCTGCACTCTATCCCCAAGCAAAAATAAGAAAGGATTTCATTTAGTTTAACTTTGCAAAGACACATTCCTAAATTCAACTGTGCTACATGTCAATGGCCCATTTAGACCTTGTTTAATAGAAAACACCAGTTGCCTTTCACTATAAACATTTGTTAGTCCAGTCCTGGAAATCTGCATCTGCTTTATTATTAATTTCCATAAAAATCGGGCTCCTTCATCTAGATGCGCGACCGCTGTGTATGTGAGATGCGCCACTGCTGTGTGCGCGGAGGTATGTACCCGTGGTGCATATCTGGTTCCCGGATAGCCAGCACACAGGAATGACATCACACCCCTCCAGGAAGTTGCTTGTACTGCTGCTAATTTCTTCCCACCACCATGCCCGCTCACTGTTCTCTGAGGAAGAGATGATCCTTATTTGCAAATTAAGATCATTTTTGATTTATTTTTACATGGGGTGGTGTTTGTGTGGGTCATGTGTGTATGTCTAAATGATTTGGCCTCAAAACACACACCTACTTCCTGTGTACAGATTCACTTCTGGGCCAATGTATATTACTTCCTGCTTCAGTGTGTGTGTGTGTGTATATATATATATATAGATATATAGATATATCTGTAGCAATAACTCTCGGTGGAGCTGCTGGTTTAAAGCGGGCTGTTACTGTCACCTTCGTTACCTCTATTTTACCAGAACCGGGTCTAGGGTCCTGTTGAGTTTAATACCAGACAATGTAGGCACCGGACACTTGAGTATCTTTTCCAATGCTTTAATAAACGTAAATCCAAGGAAGTAGCAGGAAAGAGGTAGAAGAAGAGTTGCAGGGAAGTTCAAATACCTTTTCTTAGTGTAGTATTAGGAATTGAAAGCTTGTAGATGAATGTACTCTCTTTTTGGAGTTGAATCTTTACCTGCCTGGATAGGTTTCTCTCACTAACCTAGCAGCTAGTACGCAGCACGAACAAAAGTCCCTGCCACAGACTTGATTGGAATAAAAACCCGTACGATCCTCTGCCACAGGATGTAATGGTTTACGATGAACAGCAAACACAGCACTAGAACCTTTAAGCCGACCCGGCAGTATTATGCGGTAGGATTACTTTAGGATGTGTCCTCCAACTGAGTCACCAGGCCCCTCTCCAGACCAGCACTCTGCATGATCCTTCCATGACGGGTCCTCCCCTGGGATCTTCTCAGTTGTCCAGCTTCTTCCCGTAGGACAGACAGCCCAGGACCATTCCCTTGCCGCTGTGGTAGGCCCCAGACAGGCTTCTGGGCCCACCCACACGCTGCAGCTACGTGGGTCTCCCGGACAGAGGACCACAAGGTAGTACTCCTAGCACATACCTGTCGGCCAGGAGGGCCAGCAGGTGGAAGGAAAGACGAACCCTAAAACATGGCGTCTGTCCCATAAATACCCTCTCCCAGAATGCAACTCGGAGGATCACCTCCACCGAGTTATCTCTGGGACAGAGGAACACTCATACGCTTCAGCGTGTTGCCTTTCTAACACTGACCCATGGTGACGACACCCACAGGCACAGTGTGAAACTACATGCAACTCAGCCAAGCTGGAACAGAGGCAAATCTGACTATGTATAAACAGATAACCCACTAAATTTACCTATAAGCAGTAGATTGAAAATCTACCATCGCTACATATCTATATATAGATATAGCTATAGATGTAGGTTCTTGTGTCCACCAGCAGAGTGAAGTTGGATAGATGCCACACTCCCAATTCTGGAGGCATAATAATGGTCTAGCACAGGGGTCTTCAAACTACGGCCCTCCAGTTGTTCAGGAACTACAATTCCCATCATGCCTTGTCATGTCTGTGAATGTCAGAGCTTTGCAATTCTTCATGGTATGTGTAGTTCCGCAACAGTTGGAGAGCTTAGTTTGAAGATTCCTGATCACTCTAGCATGTCTTGAAAAAAAGATGGTTTTTCATGTGCCTTGTATAATGCCCAAGAAATAGTGTTAGGAAAATACAAGTGGGTCATGGCACATCTACATTCCAAATTTGGCACTTAAGATGGTCATGCACTATGCAATCTGATTGGCCAATCTCTGTACAACTCGATATTTAGGCAAAATAGGTAATAGGAAGACGCACTTGAACAATTAATTCAAAATTTAGGAAATCAAACAGGCTCTTGCACTAAATCTAATTTATTTAAGATCTAACTGATTGCAGTGTATGGTCACCTTTAAAGATCAAGATCTGAAAATATTAATTTATTGGGTTTAGAAACACTTCTCTGTTCTTTGTAATGTATTGAAAGATTTGGGTAAAAAAAGAAAAAAAAAACATTTCAAAGCTATATTAGAAGTGATAGGAATGAGATTAGCATCAAAAGGGTTAATGAACTGAAAACACCTACTAATTGCCTAACAAGACACATCCAATGAGATGAAATTAACCAATTGTATTGGGCCTGCACTATTATCAATGAGAAAACCTCAGTTACCCTAGCGCCAATTGCAGTTTACATATTGGGGTATTTATTATAGTTATTTGCGCTTCAATGTGCGGCGGTTCGCGCGTTCAATTAATGACTTTTTCGGCGCACCAATTAATGTATGAACTGGTGCAGTGGCTTCTTTTTTTTTTTTTTAATTCTCTTTATTGATTTTTAATAGATTTACAAAAACAGAACCTTGGGGCATTCCCCGGCTCACAAGGTACCATGTAAATCGGTACCTAACAACAGGTTATCTGCCTAAAACAGTGCTGTTATCGACAGAAAAACAGATAAAATACAAAGCAAAACTAAAAGACAAAACAAAAACTAGATATCACTGCTCAACCACTCCAATTGGATAGATTGTGGAAGGAGAATGTGCAACTCGTCTTCGATGAAGGTGAGGTTTCCCAAGAGGGGATTCTGGTACTAGGCCTAGGACATTAATAGTTCAACTATAGGGGTGTCACAAGGGACTTAGCAAGTGTTAGCACAGAGGGGGGAGTTAATGGGTGTCAGATATACCGTCTATTCTTGAGCGGCATTAGTGGAGGTAGAGTCGAGCCATAGTTTCCATATTTTGTCAAACTTAGCAGTACACCCACGGGAATGGTATGCGACTTTATATAATGGTATTGTAGAATTGACCAGGGCTTTCCAAGAGGTCAGAGAGGGCGCATCAGGTTTTTTCCATTTTAGTAGTATTGCTTTACGGGCGTAAAAGAGTAGAAGTCCTATGAGGGTCTTAGTTGCTGTGCGGTGCGCTAACGAGCCCACCAGGCCAAGCAAGCAGACCGGTACAGTCAGCGGGATTGGGATTGTTGACAGTGCGGTTATAAATTGCGTCACCTCTACCCAGAAAGAGTGCACTTTGGCACAGGACCACAACATATGACAGAAACCGGCCTCCAGGCTACCACATTTCCAACAGCTAGGATAGGCCCCAGGATAAATGTTGTTTAGCAGTTGCGGCGTTAAATACACCCGGTGTAGAATTCGGAATTGAATTAAACGGTCCCTCACTGCCACTAATTGAAGAAAAGGGTATTCCCACATATCCTCCCAGTCCTCTGTATCTAGTTCAGGGAAGTCAGCCCTCCATTTTTCTTGGAGAGTTTCAAGCCCAAAATGCATTGATGGTAATAGTGCCTTATATATGGTGGATAGGGGTTTTACCAGCTCATCATTCCGGAGGAGGGATTCTAAAGTGGAGTGAAAGAGTAATGGTGGTTGAGATTCGAATTGGGAAGAAAAGGCATGGTTTTGTTTGAGAGTGTCAAAGGGAAGGATAGCCCCGTCTTTACATATATGGTTGAGTGTCCTAATGCCCCTTGTTGCCCATAAGCTCGGGTCAGGTATAGTGTGAAACTCAGCGAGGAGCGGGTTTAGCCACATGGGGGTATCCGGGGACCATCTGTTTGGTTCTGTTTTATGTTTACAAACTTGCAATTGCCACACCTTTATCACCGAAGTCATAGAGTGTGTGAGAGTCGCTGGCGCTCTGGGGCCTCTGTATAGTGCATTTCTCAGTGATTCAAAGGACCCCAGCGATGCTGCCTCCAGCACCACCGAGGCGTTTGCATCATCAGAGATTACCCAATTATGTGCGTGGACAAGTAGGGCTGCAAAGAAATATTTTTGGAGGTCTGGACAGGCCAGGCCCCCCTCCGTCCAGGGTCTACGGAGGACAGACCTGTTAAACCTGGGGGATCCAGACCTCCATAGGAAGGAAGAGAGGATGGCATCTAATTGTGTAAAGAATTTTTTGGGTATCCATACTGGAGTGTGTCTGATGATGTATAGAAAAATAGGGAGGCACTTCATTTTGAATAGGTTTATTCTACCTAGAAGAGATAGGGGCAAATTATCCCAAGCTCTTAGTTTAGATTTGAGGTTTGATAAAAGGGGAGTAAGGTTCAAGGCAATAAAATCCGTCACCTTGGGGGTGATGTTGATCCCCAGGTAACGGATCTTCGAGGCCCAGGACAGGGGCAATGAGGGGTCCGCCGCCTGCTCAGCCGCTGAGTCGATAGGCAGGAGTTGGGATTTTTCCCAGTTGACTTTCAGTCCCGATAAAATTGTAAAACGAGAAAAAATATTAAGAGCTTCTCGGAGGGAGGGCCCAGGGTCGTTAAGAAAAAGCACCAAGTCATCGGCGTATAAAGCTAATTTTTCAACTATGGAGCCCACTTGTATGCCTACCACAGCATTAGAGTTACGGATGGCAGTGGCTAGTGGTTCCATCACCAGGGCGAACAAGAAAGGGGAAAGTGGGCACCCCTGCCTAGTTCCCCGTTGTATCTGGAACTGTTCTGAGAGCATGCCCCCTAGTTTAATTTGTGCTGTCGGGGATTTGTATAGAATGGTGATCCATTTACAGAAGGTGGGGCCGAATCCGAAGGCTTGTAGTACTATATGCATGTAATCCCAAATGACTGTGTCAAAAGCCTTCTCCACATCCAAGGCCACCAAGACCCTAGTCTGGGAGGAGGTTGGAGGAAGCTGCAAATGTGTCAACACTCGTCTCAAATTTATGTCTGTGGATTTTCCAGGCATAAACCCAGTCTGATCTATGTTGATAAGAGAGGGTAATACTTTAACCAATCTAGCAGCGAGAATCTTGGCCAGGATTTTTAAGTCATAATTTAGGAGTGAGATAGGCCTATATGAGGCACAAAGTCTTGGGTCCTTCCCAGGCTTGGGGAGGAGAACTATGTGGGCCTGATACAGGGTAGGTGGAAGAGATCCATTCTCTAGACAGTGAGTGTAGAGGGCTTGTAGTCTGGGGCCCAGCCTCTTTGCGTACGTCCTATACCAATCTCCCGGCAGACCATCCGGGCCCGGTGTCTTAGCAGGGGGAAGGGATGAGATCGCCAATTCAATCTCCAAGGTGGGGATCTGGGCGTCCAGAGCCTCCACATCCTCCTGCTCCAAAGAGGGGAGGGAGAGGTTCCGGATTTCCTCTGTCATGAGTTCAGTAGAAACAGGCAGAGATTGGCTATACAGTTCCCTAAAGTAGTTCCCAAATTCATGGAGTATGGCTTTCGTGCCCGTAATCATCTCCCCATCGGGTGTATGTAGTTCAGATACCACCGTCTGGTAACGTGGTTCAGCAACTAGATTGGCCAACAGTCTGCCGTTCTTGTCACCTGACTCAAAAATTCTACCGGCCAATAAAGTTACATCATTGTTCGTTAAGATGGTATAATGGAGGTTTAACTCTCTTCTTGCCTGTGCCAATAGCAGATAGGCCTCTGGAGAGGGGCTACGTGCGAAGCAGTCGGCCGCTTCAGATGCACGGTCTTCGAGTTGTGAAGTCAAGAATTTATAGTCGGCCCTTGCCGCTTTGATGGCCGAAATGTAGTAACCCCTCGTGGTCGCTTTAAAAGCTTCCCATACCGTCTCTACAGAAGCCGTATCCTCATTGGCAGGCCAGTAAGAGTCCAATAATGGAGTGACAATCTCTGCAACTGCTTCATCTTGTATCCACCGCGGAGCCAATCTCCAGGTGCCTGGGTCATTCTTCCCACCCACACGCGTATCTCCAAGGGGGAATGATCTGATAGCCCCATCGGTAGATAGGATGTCTCGGATAACTTTGAGAGAACAGAAGCACTGCCAAACGCCAGGTCGATCCTTGAGCTCGATTTATGAGATGAGGACAAGTGTGAAAAGGCCTTGGCAGAAGCGTGCCTCCATCTCCAAAGTTCAGTGAGGGCGAAAGTGTCAGCCCAGTGCCTGAGATCCGGGTTCCCTTTACGCTGTGTGTTAGAGGAGTCAAGGACAGCATCTAGAATGGAGTTAAAATCCCCCCCAATTAATACATGAGCAGATTGGAAGGGTGCAAGTTTCTCACAGAGAGTGTATAGTATGGAGAAGTCTACTGGGGGGGTAAATAGACATTTACCAATGCCCACAGAACTGTATGTATTTCCAGCAATAAAATGATATACCTTCCTCCAGGGTCTGTAATGACCCTGACAACCTTACAGGGAAGAGACTTGTTAATGAGTATTGCTACCCCTCGGGCATAGGTGGAGTAGGTAGCGTGAAAAGCTTGTCGGACCCATGCCCTGCGCAAGGCTAGGACTTTACTGCCAGTCAAATGCGTTTCCTGGAGAAACAATATATGAGGTTTGTGTGTGTTGAGGTATTTAAACAATAAGGACCTTTTGAATTTGTTATTAAGCCCCCGTACATTCCAAGAGAGTAGCGTAATTTCAGACATTAGTACACCTGTGAAAAATTTTTTTTGTTAGCAGGAGTAAATCAGATTAGTAAATAACGGCAGGAAGACAGTTTCTGGCGGTCTAGTACACAGATAGATCCTGAAGTATGTATATAGAGAGAGCAGATGAGTGGTGAGCATACTTAAACTGTAGGGAGGAAGGTCGACCCTACACATAACAACAAACTCCCTGCCACGCAGCCTATTCCCCAACATAACTTGGCTTGTAGCTCGATCCCAAAACCAAAACAATAAAGTTGGTGACTTAATGGTATCCAAGGGGCATAAAACTAAGCGAATCACGACCCTGGATTGAAGTCACAGTGTTCTATCAGAGTCCACAAGTTTGTTTAATTTGTGGCTTAAACTCGTAGGGTAGCCACTTCCGTTGGCATGCGTTCCATCTCGATGAGAGGGGACGGGCGGTAATTCCTCCAGGTTGATGGAAAGCACCCGGTCTCCCACTTCTTAGAGAGAAGCCGTGGGGATCGAGTGTGAACCTCTTATCAATGTATTCTTGGAGAAGCTCCGGTGCTTACAGGAAGTCTGGTAGGATAGAGTTGGCAAGGATGTGGGAAATCCGTGCATCAGATAACTTTTGTAGGGATAGTGCTTCAATGCAATTTGATCAGCCAGTCATCAGCATCCGCTGGGTTGTCGAAGAACCGGGTTGTTCCGTCATGCTGGACCCGCAGACGGCTAGGGTAAAGCATGCTGTACTTTATGTTCTTATCTCTGAGCCGCCTACGAACGTCATTGAAGGTTTTTCTCTTCCGCTGCAAGTCAGCCGAAAAATCAGGGAAGAGGAGCACAGAGGCGTTTCCATATTTGAGTGCGGGATGTTTGCGAGCTTCAGAGAGAATCCTGTCCCTGTCCCGATAGTTAAGGAAGCGGACCAGAAAAGGCCTGGGGGGGTTTCCAGGAATAGCGCGGCCCGTGGGCACCCGATGGGCCCTTTCTACCACGTAGGTAGGTGGGACGTCTGTAAGGCCCAGGAGGTTTTTGAAAAACTCCTCCGCAAATTCAGCCGGGCGATCCCCTTCCTCTTTCTCGGGTAGCCCCAGGACTCTGATATTGTTGCGCCTGAGGCGGTTTTCAGCGTCATCAGACTTTGCGACAAGGGACTGTACTGTGCGCTGCAGTTCGGCAATGGAGGTGTCATGGGTGGCTGTAAGATCTTCGGTGGCTGATATTCTAGACTCAGTTTCGGACATTCTCCCCCTTATTTTGTCGAGGTCATTCCTTATAAGGTTGCACTCCTCCGCAAGATGATCGATGCGCACCAGCAGTGAGGTCCTGCTCCGTTCGATCGCAGCAAGGATCATGGCTGTACTATCAGGAGGCAGTGTGGCTGATGTTTCCGCCTCCGGGTCCCCCCCAGGACCCATCTCCATTTCCGCCAATAAAACCCGGAGTCGTCCGATCAGTGTGGGATCCTGCAACGGGGAAGGGGGCGGTGGTATCCGGAGCGGTGAATTGACTGCAGCGGTCTTGGGATTCTTTTTCCCCTTTTTGGAGGAGGAGGAGGACATCTGGTCAGTCTCAAGGGGGGGGGGAGCCTTATAGCGGGCGATCGTCTCCCAGGTCAGCGCTCAGGGGGCTGCAATCTAGGTCTGCAGCAGGCTATGAACACCAGGAGGTCGCAGCACAAATAGGCAGGTCGTGGTCACTAGCAGCCCTCCACCTCTCAGCAATCCATCCAGGTAGGGGGGGGTAGATGGCTGGGTGTATTAGGTAGGGAAGGCCCAGAGCTCAGGGACAGAGGCAGAGGAAGGGTGATGACAGGGCCCCAAAACAGCTCAGTCAGCCCACACCGGCAGTTTACACAGGGCAGCTGATCACAATGGGTAGGATGGTGGATGGTGAGGCCGGTGAGGCAGATGGGCAGTGTCCGCACTCTGGAGCCCGGAACTGGCCGCCCGCGCCGCACCTCCGCGGGCCGCGGCGTAGGAAAGAGCGGTGTCTGGTAGGCTTCGCTAGGCCGCACCAGGCCGCGACCGCGACGGACAGTCCCAGCGGCCCGGCCGGCTACCAGGCCACCTCAGGCAGATGGATGGGCCGGCAGGATGGCGAGGGGAGAGACCCTTACCTCGCGATGAGGCCGAAAACAGCTCCCTCCAGCAGTGCACAGGCCTGGAAGATGGCGGCGGCCGCGGACGTGCAGGATCAATGGCCCCTCGGATGGCAGCGGACGGATCCTCCACAATACAGGCCCAGGACTTGGCACAATGGAGAGAGGGACAGGTAGGTAGGTAAACTGGCAGTTTTTATGGTAATCTGTGCACGGATGGCTTAGGATGGAGAGTAGGATTCCCGGAGCTCTGCACTAACACGTCCGCCGCCGTTCACATCCGGACACGCCCGTGCAGTGGCTTCTTAACCACTTCAATACCAGGCACTTAGACACCTTCAGCTTTCAGCACTGTCGCAATTTGAATGACAATTGCGCGGTCATACAACACTGTACCCAAACAAATTTTTTATCATTTTGTTCCCACAAATAGAGCTTTCTTTTGGTGGTATTTGATCACCTCTGCGGTTTTTATTTTTTGCGCAACAAATAAAAAAAGACCGAAAATTTTGAAAAGAAACAAGTTTTTCTTTGTTTCTGTTAAAAATGTTTGTACATAAGTACGTTTTCTTCTTCAATGACGGGCACTGATATGCCTGCACTGACGGGCACTGATAAGGCGGCACTGATGAGGTGCCACTGATGATGGGCACTGATAGGCGGCACTGATGGACACTGATAGGTGGCACTGATAGGTGGCACTGATGGGCACTCATAGGCAGCACTGATGGGCACTCATAGGCGGCACTGATGGGTACTTATGGGTGGCACTGGTGGGTACTTATGGGTGGCACTGATAGGTGGCACGGATGGGCACTGATAGGTGGACAATCAGCGCAGACCCCCCCTGTCAGGAGAGCCGCCGATCGGCTCTCCTCTACTCGCGTCTGTCAGATGCGAGTGAGGAAAAGCCGATCAACGGCTTTTCCTGTTGACATCGTGATCAGCCGTGATTGGACACGGCTGATCACGTGGTAAAGAGCCTCCGCCGGAGGCTCTTTACCAAGATCGGTGGAGCGGTGTG
This sequence comes from Aquarana catesbeiana, assembly GCF_042186555.1. NCBI lineage: Eukaryota > Metazoa > Chordata > Amphibia > Anura > Ranidae > Aquarana > Aquarana catesbeiana. Next base: position 140,475,743 of record NC_133327.1, on the reverse strand, counting down.
TCAGATTGACACACCGCTCCACCGATCGCCGCAATGCGCGCCCCCATGGGCTCGCAGCAGCTGTTATCCTAAAGGACATCATATGACGCCCAGTCAGGATAACTGAACCACCGCCCGGCCGTCAATCTGCTATAGGCTGGGCGGGAAGTGGTTAAGCCATAGATTTAACCATAGATGCAGCCACAAACTTATAAACACTGCCATCTACTGGCTGAAGAATATACCTTTACTAAATACTGATAGTGATGTAGTTTTTGCATAAAATACAAATAAACATTGTATTCCAACATCCGCAATCTCTTCACCTTCCGGAGTCTGTGGACGTGAGAAGGCTGTGGGGTGTCATGAAAGCGGCCTCACTGAGGCCTGTGGACTCTGGCAGGGAGGTGCTTGTTGTAGTCTGTACATCTGAAATTAATAATTAAATGGAGAAGGAGAATAAGGAGTTAATAAGGCTGATTAGAGTAAATTAAGGGTCAATAAGGGGTTGAACAGAGGAACACTTTAATAAAAACCAAAATTTCTGTATCATGTCTGCAGTCTCTGATCATCTCTTGTATCATGTCTCTGATCATCTATTGTATCATGTCTCCAATCTCTATCTCTTGTATCATGTCTGCAATCTTTGACCATCTCTTGTATCATGTCTCTGATCATCTATTGTATCATGTCTCCAATCTCTATCTCTTGAATCATGTCTGCAATCTTTGACCATCTGTTGTATCATGTCTCTTGTATCATGTCTGCAGTCTCTTGTATAATGTATTAAGTCTGCAGTCGCTGATCATCTCTTATATCATGTCTGTAGTCTCTGGCCATCTCTTGTATTGTGTCTGTAGTCTCTGATCATCTCTTGTATCATGTCTCTAGTCTCTGATGATCTCTTGTATCATGTCTGTAGTCTCTGACCATCTTTTGTATCATGTCTGCAGTCTCTGATCATCTCTTGTATAATGTCTGCAATCTCTGATCATATCTTGTATCGTGTCTGCAGTCCCTGGTCATCTCTTGTATTATGTCTCATGTCTGCAATCTCTGACCATCTCTTGTATCATGTCTCATGCCTGCAGTCTCTGGTTCAATAAGTTTTTTATTGCAGAAGTAGTGTTAAACATACAACAATGTCAAAGGCACCAATATTGCCCACGCAGGGGCTAGAATTGGCGCATAAGAGACGAAAAAAATACAACATAAACAGAGGAGGGCAGCCTTCTTTTTAAACGGTCACAGAAATCCTGGGTACAACATACGTAATTTGGGGTAACCCCCATAAGTGCAGGAATAGCCAGGATAAAATGCATTAACTCTGCATTAAGATCGTCTTGGGCATCTGTTAACAATCAAAAAGGGCTAAGAGCCCTGGTAAGAAAAGGAAAACAGAGAGAAATAAGAAAGAGAATGTCTGCAGTCTCTGACCATCTCTTGTATCATGTTTGCAGTCTCTGATCATCACTTGTATCATGTCTGCAGTCTCTGATCATTTCTTGTATCATGTTTGCAGTCTCTGACCATCTCTTGTATCATGTCTCCAGTCTCTAATCATCTATTGTATCGTGTCTCCAATCTCTGACCATCTCTTGTATCATGTCTGCAGTCTTTGACCATCTCTTGTATCATGTCTCTTGTATCATGTCTGCAGTCTCTGATAATCTCTTGTATCATGTTTCTTATATCACATCTGTAGTCTCTGATCATCTCTTCTATTGTGTCTGTAGTCTCTCTGATCATCTCTTGCATCATGTCAGTAGTCTCTGATCATCTCTTGTATCATGTCTGTAGTCTCTGATCATCTCTTGTATCCTGTCTGTAGTCTCTGATCATCTCTTGTATCATGTCTGCAGTCTCTGATCATCTCTTGTTTCATGTCTGTAATCTCTGACCATCTCTTGTATTATGTTTCATTTCTGCAGTCTCTGACCATCTCTTGTATCATGTCTTATGCCTGCAGTCTCTGGTTCAATAAGTTTTTATTGCAGAAGTAATGTTAAACATACAACAATGTCAAAGGCACCTAGATTGCCCACGCAGGGGCTAGAACTGGCGCATAAGAAACGGAAAAAAAAATACAACATAAACAAAGGAGGGCAGCCTCCTTTTTAAACGGTCACAGAAATCCTGAGCGCAACATACATAATTTGGGGTAACCCCCATAAGTGCAGGAATAGCCAGGACAAAAATGCTAATAATTACTAATAATTACAAATAATGACTAATAATTTCTTGTATTATGTCTGCAGTCTCTGACCATCTCTTGTATCATGTCTCCAGTCTCTGATCATCTCTTGTATTATGTCTGCAGTCTCTGATCATCTCCTGTATCATGTCTGCTGTCTCAGACCATCTCTTGTATCATGTCTGCAGTCTCTGATCATTTCTTGTATCATGTCTGCAGTCTAAGATCATTTCTTGTATCATGTCTGCAGTCTGCAGTCTCAAACCATCTCTTGTATCATGTCTCATGTCTGCAGTCTCTTATCATCTCTTGTATCATGTCTGCAGTCTCTGATCATTTCTTGTATCATGTCTGCAGTCTCTAACCATCTCTTGTATCACGTCTCATGTCTGCAGTCTCTGATCATCTCTTGTATCATGTCTGCAGTCTCTGATCATTTATTGTATCATGTCTGCAGTCTCTGATCATTTCTTGTATCATGTCTGCAGTCTCTAACCATCTCTTGTATCATGTCTCATGTCTGCAGTCTCAGATCATCTCTTGTATCATGTCTGCAGTCTCTGATCATTTCTTGTATCATGTCTGCAGTCCCTGATCATTTCTTGTATCATGTCTGCAGTCTCTGATAATTTCTTGTATCATGTCTGCAGTCTCTGATCATTTCTTGTATCATGTCTGCAGTCTCTGATCATTTCTTGTATCATGTTTGCAGTCTCTGACCATCTCTTGTATCATGTCTTATGTCTCTGATCATTTCTTGTATCATGTCTGCAGTCTCTGATCATTTCTTGTATCATGTTTTGCAGTCTCTGACCATCTCTTGTATCATGTCTTATGTCTCTGATCATTTCTTGTATCATATCTGCAGTCTCTGATCATCTCTCCTGTTGAATATCTGCTGTCTCCAAAACTGGCTACACATTATACAATTTTTTTTTTGTTCAATTTCCTTTAGCTTTAACTTCAACTATGTAGTACAAAGGCCTGCCTAAATACATACAATTTGAAAGTGTTTAGTTTTGACATAATATTATATAGTTTTGGTAAATCTAAAGGAACATTTACAATAAGATAGTATAATGTGTAGCCAGTTTAACCCTGAATTGTATGTGCGGTCCTTTTGTGATATCAGGGGCAATCTATGACCATCTCTTGTATCATGGACTTGAGGCCCTCCAAAGTTGACCACCAGTACTTTACCAATTCAGCTTCTCTATCTGTATGAGATTTTGTGTGTGCGTGTTTTTGTTGTTGTTAATAAAGTTCACCTGTTGGGGAAAAAAAAGTCTGCAAGCGTGATTTGCAGCAGCGAGTGTGGTATGGTGTAGGAAGGGGCGGGCACAGAAAGGTCACGTGATTAATGGCCGACCGCGGTTTAGCACGACTGAGAGAGAAAGGCCGCGACCGGAACCGGAAAGGAACGGCGTGAAGAACGGTGTAGGAAGCAGAGTCGTCGCCGTAAGGGGTGTGTAAGAACTAAATGGTGACCGGGGAGTTGTACTCGTACTATATCTTTCCTTATTAGCTTCATATACACGACCGGGCCTCTATGAATTGAGAGGCGGTGTGTTCCCTTTGCTAAACAGCTCAGTGGTAGAGAGTACACGCTGACGTCTCTTGTACACCCAAATGAGAAAGAAAGTTGACGCAATTGAGGGCAATATGTCCGCCATGCCTGTGTGGTGAGCAGAGAGCTTCCCTTCACCTTCCGGAGTGTGTGGAAGAGAGAAGGCAGAGGGGTGTCATGGAGGCCGCCTCACTGAGGCCTGTGGACTCTGGCAGGGAGGTGCTTGTTGTAGCTGACGCTGGAGTAAGCAAAGGTGATTTAGCTGGTTCATTCCATCGGTTTAATAGTCCACTATGGTGAAATACACTGATGACTATTTAAAAAGCAGCCAGTATCGAGCTAATGTGCATGGTAACCAATCAACTTGTAGTTTTTAGTAAAAGCTTAATAAAACAGGCTGAAGAGAGAAGCTAGTTGCCTTGCACAGCTTCTTCAGTTTGTCTGCTCCAGTTTTAGCATATTTCCTCCAATGTATTGTAGTAACTGTGTGATCCCTGTAGTACACTTCTTTCCGTTCAGTTCACAACAGAATCCTGCAGGAACGTGGTCAGTGTTCTTGCGCATTCCCCTGCCGTGCTGTTTTGAACGAACGGGCTGCAAATTGCACTAGAATGCAAGAAAATTAGCGCATGAACTACTTTAGAAAAAAAATTCACCGCACCAAATCACATGACGCTGTAGTTCTGGTGCTCACAAATGCACTTGGTTTGTGATCTGTGTTGGCACCTGCAGTAGATCGCCAAGGGGGGACTTTTTGAAAGTGGTGCAGGAAACATGCATTTAAGTGTAAACTCACCCTAAAGCTGGGTACACATGGGCTGAATATCGGGAGGCATCGGCTGGTTAAAAAAAAAAAAGTCAGACGTTTAGCGTGTGTGTATATCTTGAACGTACACGCCATAAACTCAGCAGAGGACCGACTCGCGATCAACGCTCTCAGATCTGCACTCACTGCCATTGGCTGAGTGGGGGGGGGGGATCATCTCCCAGTCAGAACATAACAGCTCAGTGGAGGAGATTGCTGTACTAATGTTGGATGGTTAGTACATCGTCTCCGACCAGAGCTGACAGGCTTTTTTTTTTTTTTTTTTTGCTCAACCGGCTGGGTTGTGCAAAAAAACTTGTTGTGTGTACCCAGCTTAAAGTGATACTAAAGTCCTTTTATTTATTTTTGTTAGATAACATGTTATACTTGCTGTGTGCAGTGGTTTTACACAGAGCAGCCCAGATCTTCCTCCTCTGCTCGGGTGCCTCTTCGGTGCTCATGGCCCCTCCCTCCTGTTAAGTGCCCCCACAGTAAGCAGCTTGCTATGGGGTCACCTGAGTTGCAGCTCCCTGTGTCCATTCACACACAGAGCTGCGGCCCCTCCCCCTTGTTATCCTCAATGACTTTGACCGCAGCGGCAGCCAATGGCGCCGTGCTGCTCTAAGGAGCCAATGAGGAGGGGAGTCCCGGACAGCAGAGTTTCTCATGCAACATCGCTGGATCTAGATGGGGCTAAGGGGGGCTGCTGCACACAGGATTTTAAATTAATGCACAGAATGCATTAAGATAGAAAAACTTTCTGCCTTTACAAACACTCATTTACAGTGTTGCGGTAAGGGCCTATTCACACTTGCCCACATGCTAAACTGAAGCAGTTTAGCATGCAGAGCCTGGCGACGGGGCAATGTAGCGTACTTTTATCACATCAGTGATATCACTGCATGCTTGCAGTTGGGAGCTTTCTGGTCATGTGACTACTGTGGCAGCCATTCACAGAGGTCACATGACCTGAACGTCCACCTCCCAGCATGCAGATGCTCTTAAAAGGGTGGGGAGGAAAAGGGAAGTTGTTAACATGGACTGTATGTTCCTTGCTAAAGAGTGTGTGTGTGTGTGTGTGTGTGTGTGTGTATATCTCTATATATATAGCTCTATATATATATATATCTATATATATCTCTATCTTTAATTGTTATGGGCTAAACTCTGCTTTAACACTGACAGAGGAGATTACAATGGTCCGCTTATTTATGTCAATCTTTTATCCCGAAAGAAAAAAATGTTGCCATAACTGCTTAAAACAGATCTACATTCCTGCTTTTGAAAGCTGCGAGCAGGCAGGTTGTTTATTGCAGAAGGGACATGCAATGTCTCCTGCAAAAAATAATTCTGCCTGCTCTAGGCTTTCTGTGAAACTTGCACTGAGCTGCACAGCTCAATCAACACTCTGGCACAGTGCCTTTGTTACAGGATGTCTTCACTCCTGCACATTTGCAGGATTAACCTCCTCATCACATAGCAGCTGGTGAGAACAGCCTCAGCCTGGCACCCGGAAGAAGCAGCGTAGAAGATGCCAGCGAGAGATGTCAGACTGTTGAAAGGAGATAAGTATTGTGGAGTTTAGCTCTGCTTTAAAAAGTATTTTGCTGGAGTTCAGCTTTAATTTATTAGTCAATTCCATCTGATTCTGCTAGTCTAACACTACCCCCCCGGACTGATAGTGCTGTTGTCCAAAGGTGTCTCCATTGCTCCCTCATCCAGAGTGGAGACACCCTAAGACAGGAAGTGTATTACTGGCCCTATCACCAGGGAGAAATAAATGGGGAGGGGGGGAGCCTAAAAAGGAAAAGTAATATAGCCACAGTTAAAGCCTCACTTTACTTCCCCCTGCTTGCTTCTGGGGTGGATCGGTGGTCAAAATGGACACATGGCAGCATGTGGCCAATCAAAATCGTTCTGATCTGTCCCTGGATCAGTGGCTTTCTATTTTAGGGAACAGAATGTAACGCTAGCACACTTTTGGCACTTGTGCTTTATGTTGCCTTTCCCTGGATTAGACACTCCAAGTTTTTCTTGCTGCCTGTGCCCCATTGGAGAGATTCTCCCCTCTATTTGTATCGGGGACATGTCATCAGTTTAGAGCAGGGGTCCCCAACCTCCGGGGACACAGGACCGGTAGTGGTCTGTGGCCTGCTGGGCCATGCAGCAGGGGCGGCAGGTGAGAAAACCAGCACAACCTGCACTCCACCCTTTGACCAATGGAGGGCACCTGCTCCTTTTCTCCCAGTGCCACTACTTTCCCTCTCTGTGGTCACAAAGGAGTGGAGGAAGGAGAGGCAGCAGGGGACAGGTGAGACCAAGGCTGCAACCTCAACACCCCAGTCTCCATGGTTTTGCTCAGTTCTTGTATTTCTGGATCAGCCATGCTGGTAAATATGTTGAGTAAGTTTGAACTGCTCACTTCAGCCCCCCCTCTTCTTCCTTTTTTTTTTTTTTTTTTTGTTTCTCTAGGGGGTCCTGGAGCATCCCTGCAATCACTTTTACTCATTAGCTGACACATCGTTGCGTGTAGTATGTCCTGTCAAACCACTCCATCCAGGAGACCTGCTCTTTGCTCCGATTTATTTCCTGGAAATATCACTCCTGTCCCTTGACTGTTTTGGCTCACCTGCAGTGTGAGCTAACACATATGCAGACTCTAGTAAGACTCATTTGTCTAGGACAGTCAGTTTATGTCCTAATCAAATTGATCCTCCACTCTGTGGAGGGGCTGTCTTCCACACTGCCTGTCCCTTATAGCAGAGAGGTTGTGAACCACTGGTTTAGAGTTATTGATCTCACTTCTATGTGCGCAATGATATGTTATGTGTAGCGCACTTGGCGGTTTCATGCATAGGCGCCCCCCCCCCCATGCGTACATTTACTGTGTATGTGGAGGGGCCAAATTTTTTTTTTTTTTTTAGAAAGTCCCCTATGTGATACATTTTTTGGTGAGTCTCTTTGAGTCCCCTGATGTCCTTAATGAGACCTCTCACTTGTCCTCTCCCTTTCCTGACCTGCCAGGCTACGTGCCCAGATAAGGGTCTAGTATGGATTTTGAGGGGGACCCCACGCTGTTTTTATTTTTAATTATTGCTGAAAATGCTTGCTTTTATTTTAAGCTGATGACTCATCGGTTGTTAAGGGCACGGTGGCCCGGTTTCCCGGCCCACTCCTTAACAACCAGCTAAACGGTGTGTTATGGAGGGAGAAAAAGAATGCAACATGTAAACACAACACATGCGGTTTTGATGTCCTGATTGCAGGCAAAACACAATCTGCTGCAGGAAAATTTCCCTGACCCGTTCCAAAAACGCACTGGCTGAAAAACATAGGTGTGAACATGTACCATATGAAACCATGTTAAATGGACTGTAGTGCATTTCTGCAAACTACAAAATGCATTAAAAAAACCCATAGGTGTAAACCTAGACTTGGTTCTAAAACCTTAAGGTTGTTTTAATCATCGTACATCCTTTGTATTCAGGTAAAAAAAACCTTCTGTGTCCAGGATCCTCCTTGCCCCTCTCGTACTTACCTGAGCCCAATGTCCTTCCACCGATGTGCACGAGAGCAGCGATTGTCTTCTGCTCTTTCCCTTTGATGGCAGTGGGAGCCATTGTCCTTTTCTGTCCTTAAAAGGGCATCTTGTTTTCTGTCCACTTGTCTTTTGAGTGCCTGTGCACCCAGCATTGTACCTGGGGATAATTTTTTACATGTTGCCGTAGTGTTGGCAACATGTAAATAGAATCCGTGAGTTGTGTGCTGCATGTGCCACCAGTACCTTGCATGTGCACTAATCGCTTTTAACTGGATTTCTATTATTTTACTATGAAAACATGCAAACAATATGAAACTATGGGTAACAGCGCTAGGTGTGCATGTTTGGGAGTAGCTGCATGTGTGCATGCAGCGCTGTCGGAGTTGCCTGCAGACTCTGAATCTAGATGAGAAAATGCAAAAGTGAGCCATAGAAAAGTATTTTCTTTATTTAAAGCTCCAAGGGTGAGGGTCCACTTTGGGGCTGGGTTCACACTATTCCAAATTGGATGCTGGAAAACACGCATCCATTCGCATGTCAGGAGATTGTGAACGGCTCTAAATAGAGCCAGTTTACACATCTGGCACAGGAGTCCTGTGCGTCTTCTGGTCCGTTTCAGGTCTGAATTCAGCCACAAATTTGGACCAGAACTGTGAACTTGGATGCACCGCACCCCTGCTGTGAGTCTCAGACGGCTATGTGAACCCATCCTGAAATAAAGCTCTAGGCTTATTCAATGAAAATTGGAGGTTTAAAAAAAAAAAAAAAAACCTTAGCGGATGAAAAATCGGACCTGCGCTTTTTATAAATTTATAAATGGTGTGTTCTGCAATGTGTGCCATGTGTTGTGCTGTATTGAATACATTGCCCTCTACTTTAATTGTTCAATTTGGGTGCCTCCCATATTTCTGTTGTGACAGGTATACTTCAATGAATTACCTTTTGTGGTGGTAATTTACTACCAATAGAATACTTTCTGATGCATGTAATTATTATAATTTTTTTTTTTTTAGGTGCTGCAATAAAAGAACACCCATTCCCTGATCTCCCCTGTGACTAATGAACCCATAAGTGACAATCATTTCATCACTTCGACTTTCAGAGCTGTCATTTCCTGGCTGCTACAGCCAGGGAAGCAGTCGTGCTTGATTGCCTGAATTGGAGGGCAGGAGAGATTGGGGGTTCAATAGACCCCCAAAATCCCAATAAAACGTACACCTGCCCAAAGCAATCACATAGGGGACTTGTTAGTCCCTTTGTGATGGCATTTAAGTTAAATGGGGGGGAGATTGTAAAACAAAAAATGTAATATCTAAAAAAAAAAAAAAAAAAAAAAAAAAAAATGTAAAGGCACCCCTTTACCCCCTGCGTATACACAGCAAATGCAAGCATGTGTGTAGGTCACGCATGTGTATGTAAATAGCAATTGCACCTGACATGAGATCACAGCAAATGTCAGAGCAATAATTCTAGGGTAATCACGAGTAATACAATGATAACTTTTTAGGCTTTTAAAGCGTCTCGTATGAAAAATCTTAGTTACCTTTTAGTTTGTTGCAGTTTTCCTAGTGCATAATTTTGAGTCTTGACATGTCTGATATCTTAACGCAACACAATCTTTTATATTTTACCAACATTTTGGTATTCACTAAATTTTTACTCTACTTTTTATTAAAATTTTCATAATTGGCTGCACAAATATCATTAAAAATTGCAACAGCCAGCATTTTGTTCTCTAGGGAGGGGGTCAGCAATCTGTAGATCGTGGCAAGGTGACTGGTAGATCGCGATCTGACCTGCCATCGCAGAACATCAACCAGAGTGCAATGCAGAGGGACTTTACTTGTAAAGTTGGAGCTGTAGTAAGGAGCAAGAGCTGCATAAGCTGATGCCTCCTCTGTAGTGCTGACTCCTGTCCCATGTGGAGTGATACCAACTGTGCTCCACCTGTTATCTTGGCTAGCAATCTCCAGAGTGGTGCCAGCAGCAGGAAAGAATAGATCTTCTTCAGGTCAGTGTGAAACAATACATTGGGCATAATAGTATAGGGTAGAGCTATGTATGCACGATTAATCGTTCAAGAATCTAAATCTCGATTCTACCCCCCCTCCCGATCTTAAAACAGCATTTCCCTGTTTATGTAACAAGAGTTCTCTGCTCGACAGCTGACCCAAAAAATAAGTAAATAAATCCAGACAGCCTGCCAAGTTTAACTCAACATGGGAGATAACTATAAAGTAACGTTTTGTTCTTAGATCAAAGGGATGAACTTTGGTCTGTAAACGAGGTCAGTTTAACCACTTAAAGACTAAACCTTTTTCTGAAACTTGTTGCTTACGAGTTAAAATCAGTATTTTTTTGCTAGAAAATTACTAAGAACCCTCCAAACATTATATATAAATGTTTTGTTTTTTTTTTTTTTTTTAAACAGAGACCCTAGAGCAGGCATGTCCAAAGTCTGGTTTAATGCGGCATATATATATAAATTTTTTTTTTTTTGCCCCCACCAACGAATCTCCAGTGCTCGGGGATCCATTGGGGGATAATATATATATATATATATATATATATATATATATATATATATATATATATATATATATATATATATATATATATATATATATATATATATATATATATATATATATATATATATATATATATATATATTTCCAGGCAGCCTGGGAGGGGGGCGGGTTACATACAGGAGAATCTCCTGTTTACTCAGCAGCCTCTGTAATAGGAAGTCCTGTCTCCTGGGTTGTCATTGGACAACTGTCCTGTCTATCATAGGAGGCGGGACTTTGTATTAAAGAAGCCGCCGAGTAAACAGGAGATTCTCCTGTATGTAATCTGTTGGTGCTTGTCCCGCCCCCCTCCGAGGCTGCAGATGGGCATGGATCAGGCTGCATTCATGGCACTGGTGAGGCAAATGGGTACTGATTAGGCTGCATTGATGGACACTGACCCTTATTTTGCTTCACAGTTCTTTATTTGAAAATTTAATTTTTTCTTCCTCTAACTTCCCTCTTAAAATTGAGGTGCGTGTTATACGCTGATAAATATGGTATATCCAAATTACGTTTAATGTAATAATGTTTTCATAATGCAGGCGCTGCTCACATATAGGTTTTCTTTTGTTTTTTTTTTTGTTTTTTTTTTTTTGTTTTTTCTTATTTATTTTACTTGTTATTACACTGTTCTTAAAAAAAAAAAAAAAAAAAAAAACCTCTTAAAAAGACCTCAGATTTTATATTTGCACAAAAATGCAATAAAATCATTTGGGTGGGGGGGAGGAGGAATGTCTAAGAGCTATGGGCGGAATGATATGGAGATGGGTGGGGGCCATCTTCCCCTCACTCGTCTCCATATCTAATAGGAAAGCGGACACGATCGCTCCCGCCGCCGATAAGTGATCTCGCAGCGAATCTGCCGCAGAGACCACTTTTATCTGAAAGCGGACCGCCCGTTGAAGAGGATACCGGGGTTATGGTAGCTAGCTGCTGCCATAACGATACCTCTCTTCAAAGTACTGACGTATAACGACGGGCGTAAGTGTTTTTTTTTTAAATTCATTAAGCACTAAGTTGGCCCAATATTTATTTATTTTTTTTGTATAATATGAAAGATGTTACGCCTAGAGAATCTTGATCATTACTCTAAGCAAAATAATCTTGATTCTCATTTTAGCCAAAATCGTGCAGCTCTAGTATAGGGCTGTTTTCACACTGAACCACCACTTAAGCTCAGGGGCTTAACACCTCCCAACTTTACATGTGAACGAGCCCTAAGGGTACCACTGCTGGAATGCAACTAAGGGCTCATTCACAAGTGCAGCAGGCACTCCTGCTCCTCTAAAAAGTGATCCGAATTTACTTTGGTGGGGAGACGACACTGTGCCCGGTGATCTTTGACTTCTCCCATGTTGTTTAGGTAGATCTCCACCTCTTTAACTGGTTCCCGCCCGGCTCCCTGTACAGGTGATCAAATGGCACCAAAAGAAAGCTTTATGTTTGCATACAGCATTGCATGACCGCGCAATTACCAGTTAAAGTGATGCAGTGCCAAATTGTAAAAAGTGCTCTGGTCAGGAAGGGGGTAAAACCTTCCGGGGCTGAAGTGGTTAAGGTTGCCTACCCCTGCTCTAGGGCCTCTGAATATTTTTCAGAAAATATCAAATGTATGGGGATTCTAAGTAGAGCGGCACATTTCTGGCCAAAATGAGAATCACAATTTTTTTTGCTTAGAAAAAAAAAGATCACGATTCTCGCGGCGTAAAATCTTTCACATTCATACAAAAACATTTGGGCTAATTTTACTGGTTAGTTTTTTTTTAAATTCATTAAAGTGGAATTTTTTTTCATAAAAAAATTGCATTTGAACGACTGCTGCGCAAATACAATGTGACATAAAATATTGCAATAACCACCATTTTATTCTCTAGGGTCTCTAAAATATATATTAAGGTTTGGGGGTTCTAAGTAATTTTCTAGAAAAAAAGTTATTTTAACTTGAAAGCAACAAATGTCAGAAAAAGGTTTAATTGGTTAAACTTCCCTCATTTACACACCAAAGTGTATTCCTTTGATCTAAAGGACAAATCGTTACAATGTTTATACTTAAGTTCCACTGCTAAAGAATGTTGTGATTCTTGACAAACTGCCCGTTTGTTTTTTTTTTTTTCTTCCTTTCTTTTGATGGCTGTCGGCTTCAGTAGAGCAGAGGGATTTCTCTGCATAGAAGGAATCAGGAAATACTTTGTCAAAATCGCAAGGGGGGAAAAAATCGTGATAACGATTAATTGTGCAGCTCTAATGCTAAGTAATATTCTAGGAAAAGTGGCTGATTTTTAATCTGTGAAAAATGAAAAAATTGTCCTTGACAGCAAGCGGTTGGAAATCCTATTCTTTTTCAATTTTCATAACCAAGAGTATATGAGGGCTATATGAAGCCACCGAAAGGAAGATGCAAATATTGACTTGCAGTACAAACACCTGTTAGTCATGTACAAATGGTTTTATCAAAACATTCAGTACATTGCAGATGCTTATAGTAGGTTTTTTTTTTTTTTCTGGATGTTCCAGTTTTTAAAATTCCCCATTATCTTTGGTTAAATAGTCAGTTGGGCAATTCATTTTTTGCTTAGATTTGCAGTTATAAGTGGACTAACGCTAATACTGTTTAGCTTCATTCAGTGGGGAAAAATAATTATTTGATCCCTTGCAAGTTTTGTAGGTTTGTCCACTTACAAAAAATTAAGGGTTTATAATTGTTATCATGGGTGTATTTTAACCACTTCCCGCCCGCCGTACGACAAATGATGTCCTCGGCTTTGATCGGGGATATCTGAATGATGCCTGTAGCTACAGAAAATATAAAATGTAGCTAAAGGCATCATTCAGATATCGTCTTTTAGAGCCGGCGAATCTTTGCACCATAAGAACGATCATAGCAGCTGTTCCGCCGCTTGATTGTTCTTATGGGAAGCGAGAGGGGATGTCCGTCCCCCTCCCGCCGCCCTCCGTTGCTTCTACCAACTCACTGCTACGAACGGTAAGTCGGACACAGGATCCGCCGGCCCCAGATGTTGAATCTCTATGATCATTCAGAGGCTGGGCGCGATGTTATGACATCATACCCGGCCTCTGTATTCAAACAAACTGCGCGGCTTCGGCTAGGAAACTGATTTATTTATTTTAAATTTTATTTCAGGCTTCCCAGCCTAGAGGTGAGATGTGCAGTCTTATTGACCCCATATCTCACTGTAAAGAGCACCTGTTATGCCATATTCCTATTACAAAGGATGTTTACATTCCTTGTAATAGAAATAAAAGTGATCAAAAATTTTTTTGGGGGGAAAAAAGTGTCAAGCTAAAATTAAAATTAACAATTAAAAAAAAAAAAAAAAAATTTTTTAAAGCACCTGTCCCCGTGAGCTTGCAGAAGCGAACGCATATTTAAGTCCCGCCCACATATGAAAACTGTTCAAACCACACGTGAGGTATCGACGCGAACATTAGCGTGAGAGCAATAATTTTGGTGCTAGACCTCCTCTGTAACTCAAAACATGTAACCAGTAAAAATTTTTAAAGCGTCGCCTAAGGGGATTTTTAAGTAGCGAAGTTTGTCGCCTTTCCACAAGCGTGTGCAATTTTGAACCGTGACATGTCAGGTATCTCTTTACTCGGCGTAACTTTATCTTTCACATTATGTAAAAACATTGAGCTCATTTTACTGTTTTGTTTCCAAAAAAGCACAAAACTGTTTTTTTTTTTTTTTTTCCCAAAAAAACGCATTCAAAAAATTGCTGCGCAAATACCGTGCAAGCTAAAAAGTTGCAATGACCGCCATTGTATTTTCTAGGATCTTTGCTAAAAAAACATATATAATGTTTGGGGGTTCTATGTAATTTTCTAGCAAAAAAAATTATTTTTACCTGTAGGAGAGAAATGTCAGAATTATTATTATACAGGATTTATGTAGCGCTGACAGTTTACGCAGCGCTTTACAACATTAGGGCAGACAGTACAAGTACAATACAATTCAATACAGGAGGAATCGGAGGGTATTCCAGAGGATGGGTGAGGCTCAGGAGGAGGTGATGAGGGAGCTAGAGAGCAGGAGGTCTTGGTAGGAACAATAGCCAATGGAGGGATTGGCAGAGAGGGTTAGCAGACACTGAGCGCTTTGTAAGGTGGATGAGTCTGGCAGCAGCATTCATGATGGACTGAAGGGGGGATAGTCTGTTTAAAGGTAAGCCAATGAGGAGGGAGTTGCAGTAGTCAAGGCGAGAGATAACCAGGGAGTGAATCAGGAGCTTTGTGGTTTCATTGGTTAGAAAGGGATGTAGTTTAGAGATGTTGCGGAGGTTGAGGCGGCAAGCTTTGGAAAGTGATTGGATGTGGGGCCGAAAGGAGAGTCCAGGATAACACCTAGTACCCTGACATGTGGGGACGGGTGGATGGTTTTGCCATTGCTTTTGACAGAGAAGTCGGGAAGAGGCATGTGGGGGAGGAAATATTAAAAGCTCGGTATTGGACAAGTTGAGTTTGAGGAAGTGGTGTGACATCCATACAGATATGTCGGTTAGTAAGTTAGCGATGTGTGAGGAGACTGATGGAGTGAGCTGAGGGGTGGAGAGATTTGTGTGTCGTCTGCATAGAAATGATATTGAAAGCCGTGAGAGGCTATCAGCTGACCCAGGGAAGAGGTGTAGATTGAAAATAAGAGATCCAAGAACAGAACCTTGGGGGACCCCGACAGAGAAGGGAAGAGGAGTGGAGGAAATAGAATTGTAAGTGACACTGAAGGTGCGTTGGGATAGGTAGGATGAGAGCCACTGAAGAGCACAGTCACGGAGACCGAGGGAGTAAAGTTTTTTTGAGGAGGAGGGGGTGGTCAACCGTGTCAAAGGCAGCTGACAGATCCAGAAGTAGGCATACAGAATAGTGTCCGTTGGTTTTTGCAGTTAGTAGGTCATTTGTGAGTTTTAAAAGAGCAGTTTCTGTGGAGTGTTGAGGGCAAAATCCAGATTGAAGGGGATCAAGAAGGTGGTTTTTAATGAGGTGGTCACTCAGTTGGTTGAATTGGCCTGGTAGGCAAGTGGTTAAAAGACAGAATATCAACCAAAAATCCAGAAAAAAACATGATAAAAATGTTAAATTGAGTTGCAGTAAAAAAAAAAAGTAGAAATAAGTATTTGATCCCCTTCAAGCCAACAATAATTCTGGCTCCCACAGCCAGGCTACAGTATGTGCTCATGTGGTACACCGTTTAGACTTGTCAATTTAAGAAGGTGCTCCTAATGACAACTCGGGATGTATGTATGTGTATATCACCCTGTCCACAGAATCTTTCTTCCATTCAAACCCATAATTTTGGACAAGAGCAAAGAGCTGTCACAGGACATCAGGGACAAGATTGTAGACCTACACAAGGCTGAAATGGGCTACAAGACCATCAGCAACAAGCTTGGTGAGAAGGAGACAATTTTTTGCATTTCTTCCATTTGCGAATAATCGTTCAAACTAACAATCTCTCGGTCTGGAGCTCCATGCAAGATTTCACCTCATGGGGTAATGATGATTGAGAAAAGTGAGGGATCAGCTCAGAACTACGCAGGAGGAGCTTGTGAATGATCTCAAGGCAGTTGGGACCATAGTCGCCAAACAAACCATTAGTACAATACGGATCCTGCAGCGTCCACAATGTCCCCCTCCTCAAGAAGGTACAGGCCTGTCTGAAGTCTGCCAATGAACATCTAAATCAGGGGTCTTCAAACTATGGCCCTCCAGTTCAGAAACTACAATTCCCGTCATGTCTGTGAATGTCAGAGTTTTTTACAATGCCTCATGGGACGCGTAGTTCCGCAACAGCTGGAGGGCCGTGGTTTGAGGATCCCTGATCTAAATGATTCAGAGAATGAATGGGAGAAAGTGCTGTGGTCAGATGAGACCAAAATTTAACTCGACTTGCCGTGTTTGGAGGAAGAAAATGCTGACTATGATCCTAAGAACACCATCCCTATGGTCGTGCACGAGGGGTGGAAACATTATGCTTTGGAGCTATTTCTCTGCTAAAGATACAGATTGACTTTGCCACGTTGAGGGGCTTATGGACGGAGCAATGTATTGTAAAATCTTGGATGGGAACCTTCTTCCCTCAGCCAGAACATTGAAGATGGGTCTTCTTGCATGACACTGACCCAAAACGTACCACCAAGGCAACAAAGGAGTGGCTCAAAAAGCAGAACATTAACCACTTAAAGACCAGCCTCATTTTGAGATTTTGATGTTTACATGTTTAAAACCTTGTGTTTTTTTTTTTTTTTTTTTTTTTTCCTAGAAAATTACTTAGAACCCCCAAACATTATATAGTTTTTTTTTTTTTCTAACACTCTAGAGAATAAAATGGCGGTCATTGCAATAATTTTTTTCACACCATATTTGCGCAGCGGTCTTACAAGCACTATTTTTTTGGAAAAAAAGACAACTGTAAAGTTAGCCCACATTTTTTTTTTTTTTTTTTTTTTTATATATTGTGAAAGATAATGTTACGCCAAGTAAATTGATACCCAAGATGTCACGCTTCAAAATTGCGCCCGCTCGTGGAATGGCGTCAAACTTTTACCCTCAAAAATCTCCATAGGCGACGTTTAAAAAAATTCTACAGGTTGCATGTTTTGCGTTTACAGAGGAGGTCTAGGGCTAGAATTATTGCTCTCGCTCTACCGATTACGGCGATACCTCACGTGTGGTTTGACCACCGTTTTCATATGCGGGCGCTTTTCACGTATGCATTTGCTTCTGCACGCGCGCTCGACGGGGTATTTGAAAAAAAAATGTTTTATTTATTTTTACACTTTTTTTTTTTTTTTTTTTTTTTATTTTTAGAAGAAAAAATGGGTTACTTTTATTCCTATTACAAGGAATGTAAACATCCCTTGTAATAGGAAAAAAGCATGACGTGTCCTCTTAAATATGAGATCTGGGATAAAAAAGTCCTCAGATCTCATATTTGGACTTAAATGCAATAAAAAAAAAAATTGTCATTTTAAAAAAAAAATTATGGCTTTAGGAGGTATGGGCGAAAGTGACGTTTTGACGTCGCTTCCGCCCTGAAGTGTCATGGAGACAGGTGGGGGCCATCTTCCCCTCACTCGTCCCCATGTCAGCCCAGGGGACAGACACGATCGCTGCTCCGGTAAGCGGGGGGGCCCTCTCCCGCCACCGATAAGTGATCTCGCGGCAAACACAGGGATACCGGGGTTATGGCAGCTAGCTGCTGCTATAACAGCAATATCCGTCCCCAAAAAAGGGACGTACATGTGGCGGTCGGCAAGTGGTTGTAGACCCGAAATAAAAAAAACCCTGTCACACAAAGGCATAATGAGCTAGTATGCATTGCATACTAGCTCATTATGAAATACCTTAGATCGAAGCTGTTGCAGTGGCCCAGCACACTGCTGTGACTGGCGACTTGTCTCCCGGAGTTATTTCTGGGTTTGCGGTCTCCGGCACTGTGATTGGCTGTTGACGCGATGACATAAATCCCACGCATGTGTGGGGGAGCCGCCGGTCGCAGTACTGCTGAAGAAACTGCACAAGCGAGCAGTTTAAGCAGCATGCGCCGAGGACGTCAGCGCAAGTGTATGTGGTAAATATCTCCTAAACTGCAGGTTTAGAAAATATTTACAGTACCTACAATTAAGCCTTATTTATAGGCTTACCCATGGGCACAAGTGGTGTAACACGGTTTACAACCACTTTAAGGTCATGGAGTATCTCCAGACCTTAATCCTATAGAATATTTATGAAGGGAGCTGAAACTTCAAGTTGGCAAGCAACAACCAAGAAACCTAAGGCCTCATGCACACGAGATGCTGGTGCAAACTCTGCTGAACACAGGTTTTTAAAAGCTGAAACCGGCGTTTAGAAACACCCGTTTTGCAGAGTTTGCATGCCACATTTAGCCGTGTTTGCGTCTAGAAGCGTCTGCAGAGCAGAGAATATTTTGCAACCTGAATTTGGGGCCCCATATCTCGGGGCCACTTGGTGCTAGGAACCCCAAATCTGGGTATGTTATATTGTTAGTCCAACTGTGTTAGCACTCCAAATTTGGGGTTCCTAGCACTAGGTGGCCCCGAGATATGTGGCCCCAAAGTCGGGTCGCAAAATGTCAAGCACTTCTGCAGCAGAGTGACTTTTTGTGACCCGACTTTGGGGCCCCATATCTTGGGGCCACTTTGTGCTAGGAACCCCATATTTGGATATGTTGTAGTGCTAGTTCCACTGTGTTTGCATAATTTGGGGTTCCTAGCACCAAGTGGCCCCGAGATATGGGGTCCCAAAGTCGGATTGTAAAAAACACTTATAAACGCAAAGGTGGCTAAACACGGTACCGGCGTTTAGACGCGTTTGGCGTCTGAAACGTGGAAAACTTTTGCGTCTGAACCCATTTTTTTGCTTCTGGAAAAAACGAGGTTAAACGCAACTGCCTAAACGCCAAAAAACGAGACTGTGTACATGGACACATAGGTTAACATTGAATGGGTTCAGGGGCAGTTGAAAAAAGTGTCCAACTGCCTCTGAACACGAGTTTAACAGCGTCTCGTGTGCATGAGGCCTTAAAGCGGGATTCCGGCCAGCTAAAAACACCACACTACAAACACTGTAGCTGCTGACTTTAAATAAGTAGACTTATCTCTCCTGGGTGCCCGCGATGTTGGCCACCCGAGGCCGAACCGTCCCTCGGCTCCCGGCACCGCCATCCTATGTAAGGGAAACAGGCAGTGGAGCCTTGCGGCTTCACTGCCAGTTTCCTACTGCGCACGCGCGAGCGGCGCAGTGGTCTGTGAATGGCCCCGTGGTGTTCTGGGAACACACACAGTTCCCAGAAGACAACGGGGCCGCTCACCGAGGAGAAGAACACGCCGCGGAATAGGAAGAGGCAGATTAGGAAGACTGCCTAGCAACAAGGGTTTAGGTAAGTATAAAAATGTTTTTTTTAGGAATTTTGGTGGCTTTTTTTTTTTTTTTTTTTTTTAACGGGTGGCCCTCCACTTTAAGGATTTAGAGAAGATCTGTAAAGCGTGGACCAAAATCCCTCCTGAGATGTGTGCAAACCTGGTAACCAACTACAGGAAACATCTTACCTCTGTGCTTGCCAACAAGGGTTTCTCCACCAAGTACGAAGTCATGTTTTTCTTGAGGATCAAATACTTTTGTTTACTGAACTTCAACTCAATGTTTAACATTTTGTATCATGTGGGGGTTTTTTTGATGATATTCTGTCTCTAATCATTAAAGGAGTTGTAAAGGCAGAAGGGCTTTTTTTTTTTTTTTTTTTTTTTTTTTTTTTGTATTAATGCTTTCTATGCATTAAAATAAAAAGCCTTCTGTGTGTGTAGCAGCCTTCCCAGCACCCCCTAATTACTTACCTAAGCTCCATCTTTTTCTTTTCAGTGAAGTCCACAAATGTCTAAGCCCTCTGGGACACTCCTCCTGATTTGGCTGAGACACAGCAGTGGCACCATTGGCTGACTGACAGTCGGGGGAGAGAGGGGGTGGGTCTCAGCGTCTGAATTGCCACAGAGCTGTGACTCTGCTCGGGTGCCCCCATAGGAAGCTGCTTACTGAAGGGGCACTCGATAGGAAGGAGAAGCCAGGAGCAGCAGAGAGGCACCCGAGAAGAGGATCCGGGCGGCTCTGTGCAAAAGCAACTGCACAGAGGAGGCAAGTATGACATGTTGTAAAGTCTTTTTTTTTTTAAATAATCACTTTAAGACCTCTTACGCACTGAGGCCCTTGAAAACTGCCCATAAAATGTTGGGCGCTTTTGAGGCGTCAGCGTTGTGCTTTTTTTTTTTTTTTTAAGGTCTCTTGATTCAAAAGAACCATTTTTGCTGCGCTTTTGAAGTGCTTCCTATTCATTTTAACAGAGGGGTGTTTTTGAGGTGCATTTTTAAGCGCTGCAAACATGCTTGAAAGATGCTGCTTGCATGACTTTTTTTTTTTTCACTGCCCCAGTGTGTAAACATCCATTGATATTAATGGGAAGTAGTTTTCAGGAGCTTTTCAGGTGTTTTTTTAGAGCGCCTGTGTGAAAGGGGCCTTAAAAATACACCTGTGATAAAAATTATAGCCCCTTCATTTCTTTGTTAGTGGGAAAACTTACAAAATCTGCAGAAAATGACATTTCCCCACTGTATTTTGCATATTTGTGACTTTCTCGTTTTTCAGCTATTATTCTGTATTGGTGATAAAGTAGAAAGCATTTATAGTAAAGATTTCTGAGGAAGGTGCCATATTTATGTGGAAATTCTTAGAACAAGTTGGATATTTTTGAGAAGTATGAGGTGTGACAATTTAATCCCCGGAACGAACTATTAAAATAAATAAATACGTTTCTTTACCTATATGCTAGCGGCTATTGTCACCTTCAAAGTAGTCCCCTTGTGAAGCGATGGACTTTTCTAGCTGACTTTGCCACTGCCGGAAACATTCCTGGAATTAGTTTTCCAAACTGTGCAGCATCTTTGTCGCAGCATGCTGGATGTCATGAATGTTATCAAATCTGTGTTCTAAGGCATTTTTTAATTTGGGAAACAGCCAAAAGTCACAGGGTGCTACGTCAGGGAAATAAGGTGGTTGGTCAAGTTTCAGAATGTATTTCTGGGGCAGGAACCAGGGTGGATTTGATTTAAATCATCATTTTTAAAAAGCAACTGTCATCTGTCCCGCAGCGGCTCCTCTGACCCGCTGTTGACTCACCAAGGGTCCCATTCACTTAAATGCGATAGTGATGCGGCAGTGACACAACAAGGTGAGTGAGGTGGCGGCAGCAGGTGAGTGGATGCCTGCTAACAGGCGCTACCAGGATGGATCTGAAATCACAGGTGCTGTTTAAATGTAAGGACTTATTCTTGCTGTTAGTTAAAATCTTTAATACTTGCAAACAAAACGAAGGTTTCCTATTTAGAAAAATAAGCTGTCAAGTTAGTAAAACAGTGATGTCAGATCTGATTCAATCACACAGTTTGTAGTGTACAAAAATTTGCAAAACAATGGGATAAAGGAATATTCCTGAATTTTTTTTTTTTTTTAATTTTACTGTGAAATTGTGTGACTGCATCAATGCAGTGCATGTTATCTCAGCTTGCAGAGCTTGGATTTATTTAATGAGTTTACCAAAAACGTAAAGAAAAAATGTAGAGTATACAGCCATTTATTTATTTTTGTTATCCACCCTGGCAGGTGCTCATGAACACTTTAACGCATCATGTGCAAGATCATTGTCATGATGGCCAGAGCTCTTTTCCGCTTAACAGATTCCCATAACCATTTCAGAATTTCCAAGTAACAATATTGGTTGACTGTTGTACCATGTTCTATGAACTTGTAGTGAACTAATCTGTTGTAATTGAGAAAACACACCAGCATGGTTTTGAACTGAGGAGACATGCATGCCTTCTTTTGTCGAGGCAAATTCTTTGTTTTCTACTGCATGCTCTGATGTTTTTGATCATACTTGCTTGTGCCTAAATCCTCAGAATACTGTGCCCATCTTTTACCCATATTTAGGGTGTAACATAAAACATGGTGGTCTACTCCCTTCCTTCCCAAAATCTAAATGGCTTGCCTTTCTTACCTCTTTTTTGGAGTACTTCTAGTTTGCTGCATTGTTTATTATTATTTTTTTTTTTCTCTTTTACCTTTAAGTGCGGCTCTGGCCTCACAGCCATGTAATCCAACCAGGGTTTTGTTTACTCTCTACATGTGCCATCTGCCACTGTGGCACCGTACAGATCTAAGGCTTCATGTACACATAGCCTATTATGACTGCAAGTGTTCAGGAGAGGGGGGTTGAACCTCTCCTAACCGCAGTTTAAAAGTACATGAGCCCTAAGTTTCCAATGTGATGCATTGAGTGTAGCTGCAATGATCTGCAGGCCTAAAATGTATTCTGCACATTTTATCAATGTGAGTGCATGTTGGGGGGGGGGGGTTACCCAGGCAAATTTTCAGGTATTTAATCACCAATTTTTTTTTTTTTTTGCCTAAATAAAAAATTCTATATCTCTCTCTATCTTCAGAAATAATGGCCAAAATGTAGTCTGCTACTTTTCTTTGACAGTAACCCAAATCGGTGTAATCTTTAGTCTGTAGGAAAGTTAGTGTCTACAAACGGTGTGTATGTATTTCTATATCTGAAAATTTATCAATCCTCATGTACTGATGGCCTCATTTCTTGAAGCCCAAAAAATGTCAGGATAGTAGTTATTATTATTATTATTATTATTAATTTATATAGCGCAGTTTGCGCATCACTTTACAACAGTAGGGCAGACAGCCCAAATTCAATACAGGAGGAATCAGAGGGCCCTTCTTGTTAGATCATCATGCGTTTTTACACAGTTGCAACATAGTCATTCTATGTTTATGTACACTGAACATAGGGCTATTGGCACTTTAATATATACTATGTGTTTACATTAGTATATTAATACCCAGAAACACTATAGCATTTGAAGTTCAGCATCATTAGCAATTTGCATAATCGCAATTAGCGATTTTGCACATTTATCGCTTATTGTTAATATTTTATATATATCATCAAGCTGCTCTGATCATTATTTACTTTATACCATTTAAGTGCATTTATACACTTTAGATCTAGCTGCAACTTATCAGATTAGCATATATTCACTTTGATAGCGTGAAGGATCTTATATTTATCCCTGCTTGTTAGAGCTTACAGTCTAGGAGGGAGGGTCAAGTGATACGAAAGGGTATTAACTGTGGGGCATGAGCTGATGAAGAAGGTAAAAGAACAGTTGTTAGGTGAAGCCAGGGCGGGCTTCTCCGAAGAGAAACATTTTCAGGGATCACTTGAAAGTAGATAGATTTGGAGATTGTCTGACTGATTGGGGTAGGGTATTCCAGAGGATGGGAGAAGTCCTGAAGGTGAATATGGGAGGAAGTGCTGAGAGAGCTAGAGAGCATGAAGTCTTGGGAGGAACGAAGAGGCTGATTAGGTTGGTATTTTGAGACTAGACTAGTGATGTAGCTGAGTTGTGGATGGCTTTGTAACTTGTTAGTAGTTTGAATTTTTAATTTGGGTGAGTGGCAGCCAATGGAGGGATTGGCAGCGAGGGGTAGCAGCCACTGTGTGGTTTGGAAGGTGGATGAGTCTGGCAGCAGTGTTCATGATGGACTGAAGAGGGGGTAGTCTATTTAAAAGTAAGCCATTGAGGTGGGGGTTGCAGTAGTCGAGAGATAACCAGGGAGTTAATCAGGAGCTTTGTGGTTTCATAGGTTAGGAAGGGACGTGGTTTGAAGATGTTGAGGTGGCAAGCTTTGTAAAGGGGATTGGATGTGGGGCCAAAAGGAGAGTTAAGAGTCCAGGATAACACCTAGCACCCTGGCATGTGGGGATGGGTGGTTGTGCCATTGCTCTTGACAGAAGTCAGGGCAAGAGGCATGTGGGGAAGGAAATATGAGCTCTGTTTTGGACAAGTTAAATTTGAGTAAGTGATGTGACATCCAGACAGATATGTCTGTTAGTAAGTTAGTGACGCGTGAGGAGACTGATGGAGTGAGTTGAGGGGTGGAGAGGTAGATTTGGATGTCAGTGTAGAAATGATATTGAAAGCCGTGTGAGGCAATCGGCTGACCCAGGGAAGAGAGATTGAAAATAAGAGAGGTCCAAGAACAGAACCTTGGGACCCCGACTGAGAAGGGAAATAGAGAGGCGGAAGTAGAATTGTAAGTGACACTGAAGGTGCGTTGGGATGGGTAGGATGAGAGCCATGAAGAGCGCAGTTACGGAGATTGAGGGAGTAAAATGTTTTGTTGGTAGTTGGAGGGGGTGGTCAACCGTATCAAAGGCAGCTAAAAGGTCCAGACGTAGGAGTACAGAATAGAGTTATTAAATTATAAAAACCATACACCCTTCCATGACCCCACAAAGGGTGTGCTTCTTTCAAGCCTGTGACACATGTATGGCTTTAGTCCTGGCCGGAGACAACAACCTGGTAAACAGCAGAATCCTTCCTATGCACTGTTAACCAGGAAGCTTGCAAGACAGAGCACAACTGCTGCCAGCATCTGTCAGAAGACGAGTGCTCTGTCTTACCAGCTTCCTGGTTACTGGTGCAAAAGGGTTCTACTGCTGTTGTGAAAGGTGCACACCTTCACTAGGGTCATGTGAGCATTTTTTTATGAAATATGTTTTTATTGTGCTAGCTTTCCCTTCTTTTTTTTTTTTCTTTTGCACAAACACTTTGCCTTTTGATTTTATGACCACATGCAGTCTTTAGGGGAAGGGGTCTATCAGTATGACATATCTTGCCTTGGAAATCTTTGCTCGGTCTTCCTTGCAAATGTGATTCAAATCTGTCAGATTGTGAGGGCATTTCCTGTTCACAGCCCTCTTCAGGTCACACCACAGATTTTCAATTGGATTCAGATCTGTCCTGTGGATGAACCATTCCAAAACTTTGATCTTTTGGTGAAGCCATTCTTTTATTGATTTGGACGTATGCTTTGGGTGGTTGTCTTGCTGAAAAGTGAAATTCCTTTTCATCAGAGGCCTGAAGGTTTGGAGACAAAATTTACTAACACTCAGAACTCCCTACACCTTGACTAAAGCCCCAAAACACAGTGCTGCTGCCACCATGCTTCACTGTGGGTACAATATTTTTTGGTGATGTGTAGTGTTGACTTTGTACCAATTATACTTCTTGGAATTATGGCCAAAAAGTTCAATCATCAACCCATAAGACATTTTCCCATGTATGGGTGAAGCCATCTCAGGATTCAGTTGGGAGCAGTGAGCTGGTAAAATTGCTATGGCTGCTGCCGAATACGTAGTGATGTGCCTGCATATTTGAGTGAGTGCAATAGTAAATGGGTTTCATGGAGGGCACTAGATGTCCCCATGCCTTTTTATTTACGAGGAACATTGTCCTTTCCTGGAAGTTGAAGGAGGAGTGAAACTCTTATTTTAATTTACACTTTTTTTTATGTGACAGAATTGGAAGCACATGTTGTATAAATGTTTTTTTTTTTTTTTTTTTTTGCTTTCTAATTGACACATTGTATCATATTTTGTGAGTTTACACCTTTGTTTTATCATGGAATAAGATTTCACAGGGTGTACACATTATTATTATTATTATTATTATTATTATTATTATTATTATTTATTATACAGTATTTATATAGTGCTAACAGTTTGCACAGAACTTTATAAAGGGAGAAAATACAGCAACAATAAAAGAGTTAGGAGGGTCCTGCTCCTGCAAGCTTACGATCTAATAGGAAAGGGCTGGTGAAACAAAGGGTAGTAACTATGAATGAACTGATAAGGTAAGTAGAAGATTAGTTTGTTAGCTGAAGGCAGGATAAGCCTCCCAGAAGAGAGTTTTCGGGTATTTCCTAAAAGTGAACGGAGTAGGAGATAAATGGACAGATTGCGGTAGTGCGTTCCAGAGGATGGGAGAGGCTCTAGAGAGGCTCTGGAGATGAGCATGGGAGGTGGAGACAAGGGAGCTAGAGAGCAGGAGGTCTTGAGAGAAGTGGAGAGGATGGTTTGGGTGATATTTAGATATAAGCTTGGTGTTGTAGCTCGGGGTAGAGCTGTAAATGGCTTTGAATGTTTTTTGTTAGTGTTTTGAATTTGTTGGGCAATGGAAAGCCAGTGTAGACAGGCAGAGAGGGATGGCGGACACTGAACGGTTGGTAAGATGGATGAGTATGGCAGCGGCATTCATGATAGACTGAAGAGGGGATAGCTTGCAGAGAGGTAGGCCAGTGAGGAGGGAGTTAAAATAGTCAAGGCGAGAGATAAGGGAGTGAATAAGTTGCCTAGTTGTTTCAATGGTTAAAAAGCATATTTTTGGTAATGCTACGGAGTTAAGGTCTGTAAGACACCCTGGCATGAGTGGAGGGACTGATGGTTCTATTATTGATATTATGATGGAGAAGTCGGGGGCAGGAGGAAAAATCATGAGCTCTGTTTTTGAAAGATTGAGTTTGAGGAAGTGGGGTGACATGCATGATGATATATTGGTTAATATTTTAGTAATGGGAGAGGAGACTGAAGGAGTGAGGTGAGGAGTAGAGCAATAGGTTTGTGTCCTCAGCATAGAGATGTTACTGGAAGTCATGGGAGTTTATGAAATCACTGAGGGAGGAGGTATAAATGGAGAGGAGGAGGGGTCCAAGGACAGAACCTTGAGGTACCCCTACAGAAAGAGGGAGAGGAGGAAACGGTTATAGGGAACACTAAGTGCTAGTTCACACCAGACACAGTTCTGTGCGCTTTTTTCTGCACATTCAATTTCCGGTGCAGAAACTGACTGCATGGTGTGAACTAGAGCCATTGGAAAACACTGTACATGCATTTTGTGCAGAAAAAATGCGCACGGGACTGCGTTTGGTGTGAACTAGTACTAAAGGAGTGCTGTGATAGGTAGGAGAAGAGACTTGAAGGCCAAGAGTAGAGGTGTGTGGTTTTTTTTTTTTTTTTTTTTTTAAAGAGGGGGGTGGTCAACCGTATCAAAGACCGCAGAGAGGTCTACTAGTAGTAGGTGGATGGAGTATTCGTAAGTTTCAGTGGAGTGTAGTATGCGAAAGCCAGGCTGTAAGGGATTAAGAAGGTTGTTGGTGAGGTAGGAGCTCAGACAGTTGTAGACTAAGCTTTCTAACAGTTTTGATGTAAACAGGGGCAAAGGAGATGGGTCTTAAGTTGTTCAGGCTGGTGGGGTCCAGTGAGGCCTTTTTAAGTATGGGGGTGATCAGAGCATCTTTTAAAGGGGAGGGGGAAGGTGCCAGAGAGGGAGAGGTTTGAAGATGTGTGTGAGGGAGCATAGGATAGAAGAGGGTGACTAGTAGTTGGGAGGGAACAGGATCCAGTGTATAGGTGGTGAGATGGGCTTCTGAGAACTTTGGCGACCTTTTCGGTAGTAGCAAGGTCAAAAGAGGAAATTGTTGCGAGTGGTTTTGTACAGGGTGTGTTAAGTGGGATTGATATCTGCAGACAGCCCCCACAAATTGCATCAATCTCGTTTTTTGAAGTAATTTGCAATCTCGTGAGCAGTGATTGAGTTACTGTGTGTAGATGGTGGAGGAGAAAGTTAAAAGTAGAGAAAAGACAAGGACTAGAGGACAGGGTATTAATGAGTGCGACAAAGTACGCTTGTTTGGCAGCAGGAAGGGAGGAGTTATATTTGAACCATTTCCCTACCCGCCTATAGTCAAATGACGTCCACAGATGGGATCTCCCATCCTGGGTGGACGTCATATGACGGCCTCGGGTTCCCGGCCGCCTAGGGGGCGTGCGCGCCCGCCGCGTTGCTCGGGACCCGGTGCGTGTGCCCGGCAGCTGAGATGCCGCCGGACACCCGCGATTGCCTGTTAACCGGGCCGGACCGTGTATCTATGTGTGTAAACACACAGATCCACGTCCTGTCAGTTCAGAGGAGAGCGATCTGTGTTCCCAGAACAGCGGAACAATGATCGGTCTCCTCCCCTTGTGCGTCCTCTTCCCCCTACAGTTAGAAGCATTCCCTAGGAAACACATTTAACCCCTCCCCGCCCCCTAGTGGTTAACCCCTTCATTGCCTGTCACATTTACACAATAATCAATGCAATTTTATAGCATTGGTCGCTGTATAAATGTGAATGGTGTCAAAAGTGTCCGATGTGTCCGCCATAATGTCGCAGTCACGAAAAAAATCGCTGATCGCCGCTATTACTAGTAAAAAAAAAAAAAAAAAAAAAATGCCATAAATCCCGTATTTTATAGACGCTATAACTTTTGCGCAAACCAATCAATATACTCTTATTGCGATTTTTTTTTTTTTTTTTTTTTTTTTTTTTTTTTTATTTACCAAAAATATGTAGAACAATACGTATCGGCCGAAACTGAGGAAAAAATTTGTTTTTTAAAAAAAATTGGGATATTTATTATAGCAAAAAGTAAAAAATATAGTTTTTTTTTTTTTTTCTTTTTTTTTTTTTTTTGTCGCTCTTCTTTTGTTTATAGCACAAAAAATAAAAACCGCAGAGGTGATCAAATACCACCAAAAGAAAGCTCTATTTGTGGGGAAGAAAGGACGTCAATTTTGTTTGGGTACAACGTTGCACGACCGCGCAATTGTCGTTTAAAGTGCGACAGCGCTGAAAACGAAAAATTGGTCTGGGAAGGAAGGGGGCGAAAATGCCCGGTATTGAACGGGTTAAGAAGGCATATTTATATTGGCCGAATGCATGCTGGGATTTGATTTTACAACACAATCGCTCCAGTGCGCTGCTATGTCTCAAGGTTTCTGGTGTTGTCAGTCTGCCAAGGTTGTAATGTTTAGTGTAGTGAGAGGAGCAAGAGAATCCAGTGTGGCTGAAAGTCAACTGTTGTAGACGAACATGGTGAGGTCAGGGCAAGAGAAGGGGTGAGATTTTGTCATGGAGAGGTGGTCCGTTGCAGAGTAGAAAAGAGAAGGATTAAAGTAGCAAAGGTTTCTGCCAGTAATTGTTTTCTGCTTGGAGGGACAGGTGGTTGGAAACTAGGACATTGTGAAAGTGATGGGGGTGTTGGTGAGGTTGTGGGGGGTCCAAAGATGGGAGAAAACAAGGTCAAGGGTATTGCTATCAGAGTGAGTGGAGGACTGTGTCCATTGTGTTAGATCAAAGGATAAGATTAAAGGGGTTGTAAACTCAGGTTTTTTTTTTTTTTTCCCCTTAATGCATTCTGTGTGCAGCAGCCCCCCTCAGCACCCACTAATACTTACCAGAGCCCACTCTTTCCAACGATGTCCACGAGTGTCCCGGCCATCCAAGACTCTCCCACCTGATTGGCCAAGACAAAGCAGCGGTGCCATTGACTCCTGCTGCTGTCAGTCAGCCAATCGGGAGAAAGAGGGGCCGGGCCGCAGCTTTGTGTCAGAAGGGACACAGGGAGCTGTGACTCGGCTTGAGGGCCCCCATAGGCAAGCTGCTTGCTGTGGGGCTAGGAGCACAGGCAAGGGACCCAAGAAGAGGAGGATCTGGGCTGCTCTGTGCCAATCGACTGCAACAGGGCAGGTAAGTATAACATGTTTTGTCTTAGATTGTAAGCTCTAAGGAGCAGGGCCCTCTGATTCCTACTGTATCAAAGTGTATTGTATTTGTACTGTCTACCCCCCAAGTTGTAAAGCGCTACGTAAACTGTTGGCGCTATATAAATACTGTATAATAAAGTGTGTTTTTTTTTGTTTTTTTTTTTTTTTATTGGGAAAAAAAATAAATAATTGCTTTTAACTTGAAAAGTTGGGCTGTAGCTGGGCTGTTAACATTAGTGGGGATGTTAAAGTAGAACTATAGGCAAAACTTCTTTTCTTTTTTTTCTTTTTGGATAGAGCATTTCTTCATCTGTTTTCTATTGCTGAGATTTCCCTTCCTGCCCCATAGCCAAACAGGAAGTGAGAGGAAATCCCTGCACAGTAAGGGAATTCTTTGGGGACCCCCGATGTACCCATTGGAAAATTTCCCCTCTTTTCTGTGAACAGCCCAAAAATTTGGGATTTCTTTTACTTTCAAAAATGAACAGGACAAATGGAGAGAGGATGCATCTCCCTAATGGAGGTAAAAACTGACAGGTATTCCAATCTCCCCACTCCATCCAATACTGAGAATTTTTTTTGCCTTTTTAGTTATACTTTTAAAATCACCCAGAATGATGGTGGATATTTGAGGTGTAACACATATACTATTGTGTTGCACATACTGTAGTTACTTTCTAGGATAATGCTGATGATGAATGTGATTGTTTATAATGCACATATGGTGATTTGGGTTGATGATATTTGTGTTTCCTGGGTAGGAGCGCTGCACAGTTGCTTTTTAGGTTACATTTTCCCACATGCGTTTGGCACACTTGATGTAAATTTTTGCAAAAATTAGCCGGCTTGGATGATTTTCTTAGAAAAGGCTTCCATCTTGCCACCCTACCCCACAGCCCAGATAAATTAAGAATATGGGAGATTGTTGCCACATTCTTGGTAATGTCACTGTCATGCCATATTTTCCCCTTGTTGATGACCAGCTTCACTGTGTTCCATAGTATACCTAATGCCTTGGAAAATGTTTGTACCCCTCCCCCGACCGATACTGCACTCTTTAAAATCAGTTGTAAGGTCTCATGCACACTGGATGTTTTTACAGCTGCTGGTTTTGGCTATTTTTTTTTTTTTTCTGCAGCCAGTAAACTCCCCAGCATGTTATCCTATGTATCCATGCACACATCGACTGGTATCGGCAGTTTTTTGGCAGCAGCGTTTTCTGGCTGGGAAAAAAAACCCAGAACTAGTGGGTTTTAAGAGAAGTTTTTCCAGCTGTAAAAACGCTCTAACTCTGATAATAGCTGAATAGCGTTTATCAGTGTTTTTCAGCCGTAAGCTTTTGTGGGTGTAGTTTTGCTAAAAAAAAAAAAGTGAAAGCGCTGCAAAAATCTTTCTACAGCTCATGCTACTGACGTTTTTATAACGTCCAGTGTGCATGAGGCCTTAATGTGATTGGGATTATTTTGAACACAGCCACATCCCTAATTAGAAGAGTGAGTTTTATTTTTTTATCCCCCCCCCATTTGCGGCCATATGGTTGTGCTTGACGTGCCTTTATCCGTGACCTAGCAGCAGTGTCTGAACCATCTGGTAAATCTGAGCCTGCAATTGGTGCTGCTTTTTGTTCGTTTTTTTTTTTTTTTTTGTGACTATTGCCAGCCATTGCACTTGTTAATGGCTGTGACCTGAGCAATCATTAGCTTTAGTTAAAAGGTACTGGATCAAAGACTGACTATAGTGGTGTGTGTGTTTGGTGTTTTTTTTTTTTTTCTCTTGATGTGTCCCTATAAAGGGAAACTAGTATCTTGCTTCACCATTTCACGGTGGCTTAGGCTGATAATCCTTCAGGCTTATGGTCCTAAAGAAAAAGTTCTGCACCTTCTGTCAAGTCACTCTACACACATCAAACACAATGCCTGCAGGCCAAATCTGGCTTGCCAGGCCTTGTCATGTGGTCCTTGCACCTAATCCAGCAGCCAGAACGTGGCAGAACTCTATTCTGCCACCTCCAATTCTCACCCTTCGCTCCTGCCTGTCACTTGTAAACACAGAAACCTATGTTACAAAGGACAGCTTTGGCTCCCGAAACTTACAAATCCCTGCATGCGCTCACGACGGGGACAGATCTCCAGAATCTGGGAGAGAGAATGATCTCCCTGCAAGGAGTGTCCAAGCAGCCTACACAGGGATCTACTAGTGATGGGCAAGGTAGGAGAGAGATGTGAGGAAGCTTTGGGGGTTGGGCCTGAGCTCTGCACTCAGTGCACTCCAGATACAAACAGCTGTTTTAGGGCAACCATACTGATGCAACCCACAATTAAATGGAGTTTAACACCCCTTCTCTACTAGGTTTGAAAAAGACTCTTGGGCCTTGCACTGGGCTTCTGTTTCCCAGTTTTGGAGGGGTGTCATCTGGTCTTTTACACAAGGCCTCATCTAATGCTGACCTCAGGCGTAAGGTCTCTTGAGCTGTTGGCTGCCTCCCAGTTCTGTTTTTTTAGCACTAGCTTTGTGTGAGAAAGTAGTACTTTCACCCCCTTCCTACCCAGGTCAATTTTCAGCTTTGAATGACAATTGTTCAATCATGCAATGCTATACCCAAATGAAAGTTGTGTTTTTGTTTTGTTTTTTAACGCAAATGGAGCTTTCTTTTGGTGGTATTTAATCGCCACTGGGTCTTTTATTTTTTGCTAAACAGACAAAAGATTGAAAATTTTGGGGAGAAAAAACTTTCTTTGTTTCTGTTATTTGAAAATTTTATAAGTAATTTTTCTTCTTCATTGATGCGGCTGCGCTGATGGACACTGATTGGCACCGATGGGGCTGCGCTGATGGTCAGCGCCCTGATTATCTTCATGTCCCCTGTCACAGGAATGCCGATTATCGGTTCTTACACTGACAGCGCTGGGGAAGGGAAATGCCGATAACCGACCTTTTGTTTACATGTGATCAGCTGTGATTGGACACAGCTGATCACATGGTAAAGAGCCAACGTTGTTGTCTCTTTACCCTGATTGGTGATGAACTGTGTCTGAGTGATCACCAGTCGGCACGCTGTGCGCCCCCTCATGACCAAAATGAGAGGATGTCTTATGATGTCCTCTCAGAAAGAGAGCGGTCCCACCCGACCATTATTTTACCATACAGTGGGAAACCGATTAGTCTTACATTTTTAAAAATCTCCTCTCTATTAAAATACATGTTGATTAGGTAAATTATTTATCAAGTATTCTGCACATAACTTTTTTTCATGTACCTGCCTGAAAATTGACCTTTCATTAGAGGACACTCTCTAGCCCTTGCAGGACCACATGTCCATGACCACTTGTGCTCATGTAATTGCACATGCTTACAAAAATATTGTAGACTATTGTGCTAATATTTAGTTACTGGCTGAACTCCCTCCCTCCTTAGTTACTAAGATGCAGGCGGTGTCTGCTCATAGTGTCCTTGCTATTTAGAACCACAAGTGTACATTTACGCTAAACACTTTATGCAGGTAAACATTTTAGCACAAATGTTTACATGCATATAACGGTGAATTATATCTTATTTGCAGGACTTTGCACATTGTGTGCGTGGGCCCATGGCATAGCTTACTGCTGCGTTCTGATCCATTAAAAAAATATTCGCATTACATAAACCCTGCCCTTAAGCTACAAATGCAGCAGCCAGTGTTTATACATGCTGCAATGCTTTGCTGTCTTATGTTTGTAGAGCTGCACGATTCTGGGGAAAAAATTAGAATTTTCTCGGCACAACATCAGCTTTCACATTCTACAAAAAATTGGGCTAACTTTTGTTTTTTTGTTTTTTTAGTTCATTGAAGAGTGTTTTTGTTTTTTTTGTTTTTTTTTTTTTTTTTCCCTCCTAGGGCAGCAACTAACAATTATTTTTATAATTGATTAGTTGGCCGATTGTTTCGATTAATCAGATAACCTTGGTTTGGTGCATAATTTAGTTTAATATGTAAAGTTTAAAAAAAGCTAATTTATTCTTAAATATCTCTATGCAGTGGTAAGTATAAATAACCAACTATATGGTTAGGGAGCAAAATCTCTAATCCACTCTGAGAATAACAGGCAGAGATTGAATTTGGTAAATATCAGACTCGGAGATCAGATTTTTTTTTTTATTTATAGAAAAGACTGTTTCGCCGCTTTTCAGATAGAACTGTAATATATTCTGTATGACAGACTCCCTTGTCATAAGCAGGTGGCTTGATAAAATCTGCCTGCTGTCACTTATGCCGACCATACAAAAACAATGTCTTCCTTCAAAAAAATTTTCATTTTAAGAATGTTCTTTCAATTTTTCTAATCATTAGTGTGGTCAAATCGATGTTTGTTTTTCAACCTGCTGCAGGCATCATTCAGATATACACGCACAAAGTCAAGGACGTAATATGACGTACCTTGGGCGGGAAGAGGTTAAAGGGGTTGTAAACCCTCGTGTTTTTTTCACCTTCATGCATTAAGGTGAAATCTTCTGGCAGTGACCGCCCCCCCCCCCCCCCCTCCCCGTTTTTACTTACCTGAGCCCCGTATTTCCCTCGGTGGAGACGCGCTGTCCCTCTCTGCATGGAGACCCAGCTCTTGATTGGATAGGTTGATAGCATCACAGCCATTTACTCCCGCTGCTATCAATCAAATCCAATGATGCTAGTGCCGGGGGCGGGGCTGAGTCCGGTATTTGTGTCTATGGATACCGAATGCTGGACTTGGGAGCATGCCCGCAACGTAATCCCCCGGGAGAGCGCTTCTCCTAAGGGGTTATCTGATGCGGGGAGGAGCCGCGATAGCCGTCGAGGGACCCCAGGAGTCGAGGATCGGGCCACTCTATGCAAAACGAGTTGCACAGTGGAGGTAAGTATGACATGTTTGTTATTTTACATTTTAAAAAAAAAAGGGCCTTTACAATCACTTTCAGATTTTTGTAGAATGAAAAATGCATGAAATGTGACAAACTCAGGTCACTGCTGCAGGACCCAAATGTTAATAGGCAATAGGCATCATTGTTGTCCTGTAGCTAAAAATATATTGGGGGCGTGGGGTTAACAAAGACTTGCACAACACTTATAAATTGAGAACTTGTAGTAGATGTTGCTACTAATCAAGAAAAGGGTACAAGCCCCTTTGTTAATTTGGAACGGTCTACACTCCGTTTTCTGTTCTGTGGCTGTGATCGAGACGGCACAGAGAGCTCCAATCTCACAGGTGTGCAAGCTCAGAGCAGAGTAAAGTGGTAGATGTTATTCTTGTGCAGTCTCTAGTTGTGCTGTGTAATCAATGCATCAGCAAAGAGAGGGATGCAAGCTATCTACTGGCAGCCCATTCGACATCCCATACGACATGAATACTTTATTAACAAAATGCAAACTCATCTATGCTAGGTCTGTCTCTGGAAGTTGTGTAAAATCTGGCAACCCTGGCTAAACCTTATGCCCAGTGTCAATGTACAGATTTGTATTGCTATACCTATTAAATTTAAGAGTAATGAATTATTGTGGAGTTGGATTTGGGATATGATGGGATTTAGTGTGGATGATGTATGAATGTGCTTATGGTTAGTATTTTACTGCCATTTTGTTACATGTTCTGTGTGCTACTAGTTTTAGGCACTGCTATATCTGGAATGGTTTTTATGGATGGCTTGTATGTGCATGCTCAGCGGCGGCTGGTGTTCAAAATTTGGGGGGGGCGCAAACTGAAAAATTTCAACTGTTAGTAATGCGGGAATGTAAATGCTCATTTATCAAGTGATTTATGTATTATCATTACTGCTAGATAAAACACTGACTGTCCATTTCAGCCTCACTGTGCCCGTGACAGTAGGCCAATCGCATCCACATTTCAAGTAATGGAAAATAAAACCACTTAACATAAGGTGTCCCAATCAGAGCCCCCCTTTATAGCAGGTGCCCCCCTTTACAACAGGTGTCTCCATCTGCCTCCCCCTTTAAACCAGGTGTGCTGATGTAAAGGAGGACTCTGTTGGGGACACATAATATAATGTGCCTATCAGAGTCCTTCTTTACATCAGAGGTCTCCCCTCTCCCTCCTCGTACTCGCAGCTCACACAAGTCGCCTGTCATCCACCTTTGGGTGGCTAAGATTAGTAAGTGAAACTGGAAGTGAAGGCACAGGACCCGCTAATGGCACACCACAGCAGGAAACTATGCTATATAGGGAGTGTTCAGGGTGCAGAGCTCAGCGCCCCGAGGTCTTTCTAAAGGAAGCCAATAGAGCTTCTTGTTTGCAAACACATTATGCTTCTCATAGCAGCCCTGTGTCCGGCGCCCTGCACACACTAAGGCCCCTTTCACACTGGGGCGCTTTGCAGGCACTACAGCGCTAAAAATAGCACCTGCAAAGCGCCCTGAAACAGCCGCTGCTGTGTCTCCAGTGTGAAAGCCCCGAGGGCTTTCACATTGGAGCGGTGTGCTTGCAGGACAGAAAAAAAAAAACTGCAAGCAGCATGTTTGGAGCGGTGTATTCACCGATCCTAAACTGCTCCTGCCCATTGAAATCAATGCAGCAGCGCGGCTACATGCTGTAGCGGTGCTTTGTGGGAGGTTTTAACCCTTTTTTGGCCGCTAGCAGGGGTTAAAACCGCCCCACTAGCAGCTGAATAGCGCCGCTAAAAATAGCGGCGGTTTACCGACGACGCACCCACCTCCCCAGTGTGAAACCGGCCTTAAGGGGCTGGTGTTTGGTTTTTTTTTCTTTGTTTATATATGAGTAGCTTTGGGGGGGGGGGGGGGCAGGGGCGGTGCCCTGTGCTTGCTGTACCATGTACTTGTATGAAAAATAGGGGTGCAACGGATCAAAAATCTCACGGATCGGATCGATCCTCGGATTAGAGTCACGGATCGGATCATTTTCGGATCAGCAAAAAAAAACACACATCTTGTTACACCCACCGGAGTTTTAGATTTAAAAGCTATTTTCAACACAAAACCGAGCTTATATGCATAAATACAGTATTTGTAGATCGGACAGACTGTTTAGATGTTAAATTTTAAAAGCAACAGCAAACCTGCTGACCTTACATGGTTGCTAATGTGACAGAATACCTCTGATTTTCACATTTAATGTTAAATGTGAAAATCAGAGGTGTTCTGTCACATTAGCAACCATGTAAGGTCAGCAGGTTTGCTGTTGCTTTTAAAATCTAATATCTAAGATGTCCGCTTGCCCCCTTCTCATTCTGTCATTACTGTACTGTGCGGGGTGTAGCAAGATGGCGGCGACGAAACGTCACTTCCTGTCGAGACAGCGGTCGCTTCCAGGTGTACCAAGATGGCCGCCGCTCCGGAGCTAGGCTGAAGCCGTGGCCTTTCCTATGGCCGAGGCCGCAGAGTGCTCCGCGGATCGGCACACCGTACGGATCGGCAACGATCCGTTGCACCTCTAATGAAAAAGTATACTCTTCTTTGTATTGCTTCCTTCGTGTGAAGTCCCTGGTGTTCCTGCCATTCAGTCTGCATTCCTATTCAAAACTGACCACATGACACCAGTGTGTGGTCAGTTCTCTAGCTGTGCTGGGAACTCGGCCTGCTCTCCTCAAATGATCAGACTTGTCCTGACAGCCCCCCACTCAGCCATCCACTTGAAAGACCAGTGTACTGCAGTTTTTCCACTATTGGCTCTTTTGCACTTGAACAGAGGGTGTGATCAATTGGGAGAAAAAAAAAGGGGAGGGGGGCGGCGGTGTGAGTCACACATTTTGCCTTTCATTTTAAACTACATGGGTTGTCTTACAATGTAAAGGTTTATGTATACTTTAAACGCATTTAAAAACGATTATCTTGATTGACCCTTTTATTTCAAATAGTTTCTATTCATATCAATGTATCGCTCTAATACTGTTTCTTATTTGTTTGTGTTTAAGGTTCTCCCACCCCCCCATTAAACATCACAATGGCAACTGAGATTGGTTCTCCCCCGCGTTTCTTCCACATGCCACGCTTCCAACATCAGGCTCCCCGTCAGCTTTTCTATAAACGTCCTGATTATGCACAACAGCAGGCCATGCAGCAGCTTACATTTGATGGCAAACGTATGCGAAAGGCTGTGAATCGTAAGACTATAGACTACAACCCATCTGTTATCAAATATTTGGAGGTAATGTACAATCATTTACTGGAATGTGATTAGAATTTTTTTTTTTTTTTATTCCCCCCCCCCCCCCCCCCCAAGACCCCCTCTAAAGAGGTCCATGAACTATGATCACATTCTGTCAATGTCCAGTTTCTCCTTGCTCACCAAAGTGGTCCATAAATGTTTTGCTACTCTACAGTTCTCCTTGGTCCTATTTTACCTGACACTTCATCCAGCTGTTTTGGAAGCAGGCACCTCTGTATCCTATATAATTTATTTATTTTTTTACATAATTCTGCTTGTTCCTTACAATGGTTAAGCCCATCCTTTCATATCAATTTTGCTAATCCAGCATATCGGACAGGTGCTGACAGTGGAAAAGCTTTGTACTGCTGCCATAATTCAACACCCATGGTCCCTGCCCCACAGGGCAGATATGCTGGTGTGGCCAGCATTCTCTTACTGTTCCTTGGATAGTGAATGCCCATGTTTGTTATCTTGGCTGTGCTGCTTGAAGGCATCTGCACATTGCTAGGATTTTGAATACCTCATATGGTGCCTCCTGAATGGTGGAGCTGTCAGTTTTGGCTTTAGGGTCACACTAACATTGTATGTCCACTAGATCAGTGGTCATCAACCCTGTCCTCAGGGCCCACCAACAGGCCAGGTTTGCAAGATAACTGAAATACATCACAGGTGATATCATTTGCTGCTCAGTGATTGCAGTATTCTAGTCTGCATCTCCCCAAGGTAATACATAAAACCTGGCCTGTTAGTGGGCCTTGAGGACAGGGTTGATGACCACTGCACTAGTGGACATACAATATTAGTGTGACCCTAAAGCCAAAACTGACA
This sequence comes from Aquarana catesbeiana, assembly GCF_042186555.1. NCBI lineage: Eukaryota > Metazoa > Chordata > Amphibia > Anura > Ranidae > Aquarana > Aquarana catesbeiana. The sequence continues at coordinate 140,437,096 of NC_133327.1, read as the reverse complement.
GCTCCACCATTCACTAGAGACCAACTAGGAAAAGCACTGTTTTGCAAGAAAAAATTGCAGTGCAAATCTGTAGGTACCAAAAACTGTTTTAGGTGCAGAAGCTTTGGATAAGGTAAATTTGTTGCTGCAAGGCTTAATTTAGCTTTAGGGCAAGTTAGGATAGGGCTATGTGTTATAGCGGTGTTTCTCAACTCCAGTCCTCAAGGCGCCCCAACAGGTCATGTTTTCAGATTTCCCTCAGATGAAACAGCAGTGGTAATTTACTAAGGCAGTGAAACAACAAATCACTTGTGCAAAATAAAGGAAAGCAGATGTGCGGGCTCGCTTTCCGAGACGAGCTGTTTGTGTGTCTATAGATGTGCTCAGCCATTCATTGTAAGCTTTGTATTCTGTGAATACAAAGCGTCATCTGATTGGCTCAGTTGGAGAGCATGACGTCATCAGCCTGCCTCTTAGCCTCTGCCAAACGGAGTTAGCTTTGTATATAATCACAGAATACAAGGCTGCCTATGAGTGGCTGAGTGTCGCTCAGACTGATTCTTTGGTCCTGGTGCGAGATGGAAAGTCTGTCTCACAGCCATAACCCAGGACTGTGTACTGTATGGAGCTTAAAGCTTAGAGCCAGTTCAGCAAGCAAAATAGTTTTGTTTGGACCACTTTGGTCCAAAAAAAACTAAAGTCACAGGAAACATGGAGATTAACTTTTAAGAATAGTATGCGGGGTGGAGGGGGTCATTATTTTTGGGGCTACTGGTAAATGCAAGTCTGAGAGCTATTGCTAGTCAGTTTCTGAAAATGGTATTCTCCTGGCTGTCATTGGTTTAGGTATATTCTGAGTTGCTGTCCCAGAGCACATATGCAGCAAGTAAAGTCAGAACACTTGATTTGCTTGCTTGTTTTGGGTCACTGATTTGGGCAGCATTGAAGCCATTGGATTAGGAGAACAGTGACAGCCTACATAGGTTTATAGAAACCTGTACTGAGAAAATATCATGAAAGCTTTAATGTAGGCTGCCACTGCACCTCTTTTGGGAATATTGGTTGCCTGGTTATGTTGCTGAAGCTTTGGTTACAGACACCAAAGCTACCTATCCATACTTCTTGGTGAATTGGATACAGCAGCCTAAAAAAAATAAGGAACGGATTAAGTTGGCAGTACTCATTGAGAAACCGTGCTTCCATACAGAGTAACACAATGACTTACAGTACACAGTTTGCTGCAGAGGATTATTAGATCCCAAGATCCAATGTGAACAGGGAGGACAGAGAAGGTTCTTTGCAGAAAATCCTTTCTTATTCAGATGAAAGATAATGCTACCTGTCTGTAGTCTGGATCACGCTGCACAGACACTAAGTGATCTACATACTTGCTGCATAGTAATTCCGGAGTCCTATTTACTGCGCATAGCTATGGGGTGGGCTCTGCGAGTAACCCTTTCCAATCCAGATGAAACTGGCTGCTTAGCAGCTCCCTGTAGCCCAGGGAGTTTGTCTAAGACAATTATGGGGTCTTGTGATAAGGTATGTGTCTACAAATGAAGTCTTCTTACTGCATTGCCATTCAATGAAAAATGAGGTGCACGTTTAAAGAGCAGCATAATGAAATAAAGTGTGATGAGTCATGGTTCATGAGCTCACTACTATACTGAACAATACTCCCACTTAATTTCTTAGTGTGGACCCCATGACTGGATTATAACAATCATCTTGGTCTTAACCTGTTCCCTTCTCTCCCTCTTGGTACCATTATGGGGAACTGGATGCTCCACTGGGTCCTGCGGACTTCTAATCCCTTCGCCCCTTCTTTTTCCCCCCTTCTTACCCTCTCATTCTTCAGCATTCATATTTTTTATTTTATTTTATTTTTTTGTTTTCATTAGCAATTGCATCCTATCTTAAAGCATTTGTTACCCCAACACTTCATATTCCTGATATATGCCTGCTGTACCATGTAGTTGTATGAAAAAATATCCTGTTCTTATTGCTTCCTTTATGTGAAATCACTGGTGTTCCCGCCAGTCCCTCTACTTTCAAATTAAAAACTGACCACACTAAACAGCAGTGTACATTGTGGTCAGTTCTCTAGCTATGCTGTGTGCCTTCCACTATGCTGTGTGCACAGCCACTCACTGGGATGCTGAGTGTGCTGATGCTCCCCCCCCCCCCCCCAGCTCTTATGCAGCTGAGAACAGAGGGAATTTGGGGGGGGGGGTTATTTATAATGTGTTTTTATATCTATACAAAAAATTTTTTCTTTTCATTTTAAACTGGATAGGTTTGGTTTTACAAGGTGATTGTTTACAATCGCTTTAAGAACTCAGCCGTACCTATTGGTCCCTACCATTGCTGGTAAACCACCTATATTGTATTAGCTTTTTGATATTGTATTACTCGAGATCTCAATTTCGATAAAACAGTATGTATACTGTTCTTTGTGCCGTCTCCAACTTTCTATAAAATTCTGTTAACCAATAAAAACTTGTGTGATCAAAGAAGCATCAGAGTGTTCCACCAAGCCAAAGGCGGATTAAACAATACTGTGAGACTGGAGCCCTGCTTTAACCATTTCCCTACCACAGTACGTCATATGACGTCCTTGAGTTTGTGAGGGGATATCTGAATGATGCCTGCAGCTACAGGCATCATTCAGATATCATTCTTTGCAGCCGATGATTCTCTGCACGGTAAGAACAATCATAGCGGCAGTTCCGCCGCTTGATCGTTCTTATAGGCGACGGGAGGGGACGTCCGTCCCCCTTCCGCCACCATCTGGTGCTTCTCCGGGCTCTCCCGTGCCATCGGGGGCCCGGAGAAAGAATCGTCCGTCGCTGGATGACGATGATGAAGATTTCCGGTGACCAGATGGCCACCAGTTATCTCTGACCGTCAGAGGTCATGGAGCGTTCTCGGAAGTAAACAAAGCTGTGATCGCGGCTGTCAGCATGAGATCGGTGAATTTTTTTTCTTAATCTCATGCTTTCCAGCCTGGAGGAGAGATGTGGGGGTCTTATTGACCCCGTATCTCTCCATAAAGAGGACCTGTCACAGTAGATTCCTATTACAAGGGATGTTTACATTCCTTGTAATAGGAATAAAAGTGATCAAAAAAATAAAAGTGTAAAAAAAAAATAAAAATAAATTTTAAAACACCCCGGTAGCTCATGCTGAGAAGCAAACACGCATGTAAGTCCCGCCCACATATGTAAACGCCGTTCCAGCTACACATGTGAGGTATTGCCATGTGTGTTAGAGCGTGTGCAACAATCAGGGCTGGCGCTACCACTAGGCGGACTAGGCAACCGCCTAGGGCACACTGCCACCTAGGGCGCAGCCAGGACCGCTGGTTTCCCTACTTTCCGCCGGGAGCTTCTCAGTGCCTCGTTCTTCATAGTCCAGCATGCGGAGGGCGCGCACGGTGACAGCACACTACCACAGCCGCCGAAGCTTCAATCACACACACACACACACACACACACACACACACAGAGCGGCATGTTTGTGGGCGGTCCGCTCCATCCCCAGTCTGCCTCCTCTTCCTGGGCCATTTGTCACTGTCAGTGTGGAAATCCCTTCCCAATAACGGGGGAGGTCGTCCCGCCCCGGGGCGGGAACAGTTGACAAGTGACCATACGGACGCCGTCCTCCTACCTCTACTCGACTCTCACTTGAGCTCTGAGACAAAACAACACACAGGTAGCCGTTGGCCACGCCCACCACCACACGGAACACCCACCCCTGCTATCGATTGGCCGTGGCACCACAAGCATACACATGATTGGCTGCTCTGACGGGCTTTTTATTGGTGACATAGGATTCCATGCAACGTGCCTGCCTGAGCTCTCTCCTTCTTGTTTTTAAGGGCAGCCCTGAGAAGCTGGCACTAATGGCCAACACAGTGAGTGAAGTTCTTGCACCTGTCACACTCTCCACCTGCCACACTGGCTCCCCACCTGCCACACTGCCCCCCGCCCAACCTGTTACACACTGTACACACTGCCCCCCACCTGTCACACTGCCCCTCTAACCTGTTACACACTGTATACACTGCCCCCCACCTGTCACACTGCCCCCCCACCTATCACCCCCCCCACCTGTCACACTGGCCCCCCCCCACCTGTCACACTGGCCCCCCCCACCTGTCACACTGGCCCCCCCCACCTGTCACACTGGCCCCCCCCCCACCTGTCACACTGGCCCCCCCCCCACCTGTCACACTGGCCCCCCCCACCTGTCACACTGGCCCTCCCCCCCCCACCTGTCACACTGGCCCTCCCCCCCCCACCTGTCACACTGGCCCTCCCCCCCCCCCCCACCTGTCACACTGCCCCCCCCCCCCACCTGTCACACTGGCCCTCCCCCCCCCACCTGTCACACTGGCCCTCCCCCCCCCCCCCCCACCTGTCACACTGCCCCCCCCCCCCACCTGTCACACTGGCCCTCCCCCCCCCCCCACCTGTCACACTGGCCCTCCCCCCCCCACCTGTCACACTGGCCCTCCCCCCCCCACCTGTCACACTGCCCCCCCCCCCACCTGTCACACTGGCCCTCCCCCCCCCACCTGTCACACTGGCCCTCCCCCCCCCACCTGTCACACTGGCCCTCCCCCCCCCACCTGTCACACTGGCCCTCCCCCCCCCCACCTGTCACACTGGCCCTCCCCCCCCCACCTGTCACACTGGCCCCCCCCCCCCACCTGTCACACTGGCCCCCCCCACCTGTCACACTGGCCCCCCCCCCACCTGTCACACTGGCCCCCCCCCCCACCTGTCACACTGGCCCCCCCCCACCTGTCACACTGGCCCCCCCCACCTGTCACACTGGCCCCCCCCCACCTGTCACACTGGCCCCCCCCCACCTGTCACACTGGGCCCCCCCCACCTGTCACACTGGGCCCCCCCCACCTGTCACACTGGGCCCCCCCCACCTGTCACACTGGCCCCCCCCACCTGTCACACTGGCCCCCCCCACCTGTCACACTGGCCCCCCCCACCTGTCACACTGGCCCCCCCCCACCTGTCACACTGGCCCCCCCCACCTGTCACACTGGCCCCCCCCCACCTGTCACACTGGCCCTCCCCCCCCCCCCCCACCTGTCACACTGGCCCTCCTCTCTCCCCCCCCCGCCTGTCACACTGCGCCCCCCCCCGCCTGTCACACTGCGCCCCCCCCCCGCCTGTCACACTGCGCCCCCCCCCCGCCTGTCACACTGCGCCCCCCCCCCGCCTGTCACACTGCGCCCCCCCCCCCGCCTGTCACACTGCGCCCCCCCCCGCCTGTCACACTGCGCCCCCCCCCCCGCCTGTCACACTGCGCCCCCCCCCCCCCCGCCTGTCACACTGCGCCCCCCCCCCCCCCGCCTGTCACACTGCGCCCCCCCCCCCCCCCCGCCTGTCACACTGCGCCCCCCCCCCCCCGCCTGTCACACTGCGCCCCCCCCCCCCCCGCCTGTCACACTGCGCCCCCCCCCGCCTGTCACACTGCGCCCCCCCCCCGCCTGTCACACTGCGCCCCCCCCGCCTGTCACACTGCGCCCCCCCCCCCCCCCCCCGCCTGTCACACTGCGCCCCCCCCCCCGCCTGTCACAATGCTGGATTTGGATGTCTCTTTGCTAGACAGGGCTGTCTCTGCTGGATTGGGCTGGATTTTTTTTTTTTGCTGGATTGGGCTGTTTCTTTGACATCTTATGGCATGAATTTTTGCAAATGAAAAGAAATGTAGCAGTTTCATATTTAGATGTTTTAATATTTTCTACTGTTTTTAAAATGGTAGTTTTAATTTTTTTTTTTTTTTGGGGGGGGGTGTGTGCAAGTAGCTGGTCTTGCCTAGGGTGCAAAATAGTCTAGCACCGGCCCTGGCAACAATTCTAGCACTAGACCTCCTCTGTAACTCTAAACTGGTAACCTGTAAAAAAAAATTTTGAAGCGTCGCCTATGGAGATTTTTAAGTACTGAAGTTTAGCGCCATTCCATGAGTGTGCGCAATTTTAAAGAGTGACATGTTAGGTATCTATTTACTCGGTGTAACATCTTTCACATTATACAAAAAAATTGGGCTAACTTTAATGTTTTGTTAATTTTTAATACATGAAACTGTTTTGAGGCATTTGAAAAATTGTGCAAATACCGTGCGAGGTAAAAAGTTGCAATGACCGCCATTTTATTCCCTAGGGTGTCTGCTAAAAAAAACATATATAATGTTTGGGGGTTCTGAGTAATTTTCTAGCCAAAATACGATTTTTTTACACAAAGGAGAGAAGTGCCAGAATAGGCCCGGTATGGAAGTGTTTAAGTAGTATGACTGTATAAATGTGTTCAGTACTTGGGGCTCATCCACTTCACACAGCGCCCTTTTTCTGTGTGCATAACCTGCGTGCTGTGAACATGTTATAATGCATTACAGAAAATAAGTGTGTGTAATTCTGTGCGCTGTAGCATTTTGCAGTGCAATGGAATGCACTGTGCTGTGCCTAAAAATAGAATATGTCCTAATTTTGCAGCACACATCAGTCCAGGATAATGAGCCAAATTTCTTTTGTTCTTGCATCGTGCTGAACAAAGCCCAGTGGTGCTGATGTGAACAAGCTCTTGGTCATTACAGGGCTGGGTTCCTCAGTGTTTGGTTTATGTATTTTTTGCCTTGCAAAAAATGTTGTTTTATGGGGGTATAATGGTTGCACATAACCCACCACAATGAAGCCAAAGGGTTCTTTCACACGGGTGATCCGCCCGGCAGACTCTGCTTTGCTCAGCGGGGGATCGCTCAGCTGATCCTTGCTTAGCAGGCGGATGACAGGTCCGTACTGTGCAGAGACTGACCTGTCAGAGCCCCCGCCACCTCTATGGGGAGGTCCGTTTTTCAGAGCCCCCGCCTGTCCGTTTTTTCATTCTATCTGCCAGACAGATGGAAAATAGGTCACCATCCATTTGGATTTCACGGACAAGAATGGATAGCAGCGGGTGTTAGTGGACATGTCACCGCTGACATCTGCTGCCCCATTGGGGTGAATTGAATGTCCAATCAGGTCCGTCTGAAAAACTGACAGGCGGACCTGATCGGAAAGCCCATGTGAAAGGGGCCTTAAAGCGAAGTTCCGCTGGTTTTTGAGTTTATTAAAAGTCAGCAGCTACAAAAAGTATAGCTGCTGACTTTTAATAAACACTCACCTGTCCCACGGTCCAGCGATGCGGTCGCCCGAAGCCTCCTTTCTCTCCCCCTCCTCTTTGCGGAGCCGACATTGTAAGTGTGGGTGCTCGGTTGTGACAGTTCATGGCTTCACAGCGGGGCACGCACTGCGCTCTGTCAATGGCCAGGCAATGTTCTGGGACCTGTCACGTGTCCCAGAACAATCATAGCAACACATGGTTTTAGTTGATCATCCTCCTTATGTCTTAATCTTTTGTTAACATGTTTTGTTTTCCTCTTTTTCAGAACAGAGTATGGCAGAGAGATCAGAGAGACATGAGAGCCATCCAGCCAGATGCTGGTTACTATAATGATGTGAGTGTTACCCTACATATACTTAGCTGCTTCTGTTTTGATATGAGTCGTTTACCATTTTTATATCCTTTTCCTGATTTGCAATTTTTAATTTTAGTAGTAGTTTACAAAAATGAATTGCTTTTAATAAGTTGTTTGAAGAGCCTACTGGCTTTCTAATAAGAGAACCCAGTACTAGACTGCTGTATGGCCTCTACATACGCTGATCGGTTTTATGCCTTGGTTCAGATGCAATCCTAACAGGTCCTGTTTGACAATTTTTAAGTGTGCATGGTTATGAGATTGTCTAGCCCAGGCATTTCAAACTCAAAACAGTGGGCCAGACTGAGTAGAATAATACCTAAAAGGGACTGCATTATATATGCTGAGGGCTGCACCTTTTTAATTCCAGAAAAATAAAATGGCCCCTTTTTATTTCTGTGAATGGAAATGGCACTTTGGTAATTAACATCATAGTAATGACTGCATCTTGCAATGTGTACCACCAGTCTGTAATGCCTGCTCCTGCCTTTGTGGTGGCTTACTCTGAGTTCATTTGTGCTCTGACAGGGAGAGAATATATTGAAATCACTTGGATGTAAAGTTTGAATGCATTAAGAAAATGTGCTAGCAGGTCAGGCAGAGGTTTTTAGGTCTTTCCCGTAGCATAAGCATTTTTTGTTTTTCAGAACGCTTTCGTCTCGTTTTATTGGATCCCTTACCTTAGGCAGGCATCTGATGTCTGTGATAAACCAAAAAAAAAATGTAAAAAATCCTGTTTCTGTAACCTTCCTTTTAATTTTTTTCTGTTTTTTTTTTTTTTTATTTACATTTTTTTTAATTTTTTGTAGCTGGTTCCTCCTATTGGGATGCTTAACAATCCACTAAATGCGGTCACTACAAAGTTTGTGCGAACCTCTACCAACAAAGTGAAATGCCCTGTCTTTGTAGTTCGAGTAAGTATCCTTAGAAAGTGGTGTAGGATTTATAACAGTCAGTTAACTAATGTTTGATACGGTCTTGGCTTTAGTTATATTATGTTCTTTCATTTCAGTGGACTCCTGAGGGTCGCCGCTTAGTTACTGGAGCTTCAAGCGGAGAGTTCACTTTATGGAATGGGCTGACATTTAATTTTGAGACCATTTTACAGGTTTGTATTGAACTTGTTGTCTTGTTATGTGCAAACCTAATTATTTTCGAGTAAATATTTTTCTTCAAATTTGTTTAACCTACGTGAATTTAGAGGTAAATATATCTTTATTGTTTTACAAAAAAGTAACATTAGCATTAGAGATGTACCCAAACATCATAGTTTTTGACACAAATCGGATGGCCTGAATAGACATAAGATAATAACACAAGGGTTGTCATAGAAAGGTAGACCTTCCAATAATCTGTAGTATATCATAGTGCATGAGTGTCAAACCTAAAGTGAATTTCGTTTCATTGCTTATTCATAACAATAGAATAAAAGACAGCATAATTAGCCGCATTCTCCACATACTAAAGAACATAAAGCGCTCATTACTTCATTCTGTTTTGGCTGGCTGAACTGCATAAGTACTTCATACATCTCTTGGGAATTTTACAAGTGATCTGACTCATGCCCATGTCAATATATGGAGTATGCTTAGTTTTCCACAATATGTAAATAAAAACTTCAGTAGGGAGTTATGGGCCCCTTGCAGACAGGGCCATGTGCAGATGTGCCTGGGAAGAAAGGGCACCATTGAGTTCATGGATAAATGACTGGACATGCCTTTCAGGCATCTGTCTCCAAACGCACCGTGCACTAAATGCTTTTACCACTTGGTACAGCATTCAGCTACAAACTGCCATAGACTTTGATGGTGACCAGCTGCAGGCAGTGGGGTTGAATACTATGCCAGTCTCTTCCAAGTGCACTAAAATGCCAGGGGGACACACTGAACCTAGACAGCCTTGTGTGCAAGGGACCTACCTCCAGATTAGAACCACTGTTAGATTTTAATTATGGTTTGTATGTCCATCTGTATTCACCTCTTCTGTTAACCCTGGTCACCAGAGCAGATGGTGAAAGAAAATTTTACAAAAGTGATGGTTGACACACAGTATGTCTTCTTTTGCAAACACTTCAGTCTAGTCAGAGGTGTAGATTTCCCCTCACTTTGTGGTGGTTTGTACTGATATCCCATCTTTTCCAAAGGACACATACAGCCCTTAAACCCTTGAAATGATCCTTTAAAAAGGGTCAGCAACTCTTCTCAATCTCACTAACGTTTAACAAAAAAAAAAGTTTAGCTGGAGTTCAACCCCCTCTCCCACTTTCTCAATCTAATATGTTTGGCCCGTTAAACTTCAGATTAGACTGTCAGCCTGTTCTATCAAACTGCTGGTTGATCAGAAAATAAATGCCAGTTGTGGCCTTGGAGTTGTCTGGCCAGGTTGTACTGTACTTGTATGTTTTCCTGTACCATACAATATAATAAAAAAAATATCCATGCAAGTGATAGACTTTGTGCTTTCCTTTTATGGAATAGAAAAATGATTTGCAGTACTGTCAAGCTTCCAGGGAAAAGGAAAGCCTATAGAGTCTATGCTGCAGCTTGGAGAAAAGGTGATCTGAGATCTGCAATAGGTCATAGAGCTCACATGGAGAGGCAGGCTTGGAATAACTTTTACAGTAATAAAACAAACATAAAAATGTACTGTTTTCTTTCAGGGTTCTCTGCAGAAAATATTTTTTCTTCAGTAATATGTTTATTTTAAAGCCGAACTCCAGCTTTTCATACACTTTTTATACAGTTTGTTTGGGTCAAGCTGACCCTAACGAACCTGGTCTCTCACTAATGTGAGGGCACTGTATGTAGTTGAGGCTACATACAGCATACCGCACTGTGTTCCAGGTTGGAGCCGAGACTCCCAGTCTTACTCCGGGGTCACAATGGATTCAATCACAGCGGCGCTCAGCCATTTAGAGAAAGTGTTGTATTCTAGCAGTGAATACAAAACTTCCTCTGTTTGGCTGGCTGAGTCAGAGGCGGGCTGATTTCACAACGTCTGACTCAGCCAATCAGAGGAAGCTTTGTATTCATTGCTAGAATACAACACTTTTTTTTTTTTTTTCTCTGAATGGCTGAGTGCCTCTGATACTGTTTTCCAAGTCTCGGCTCCAACCTAGAGCACAATGTGGTGTGCTGTATGTAGCTTCAGCTACATACAGTTTTTATACAGCACAACCAGTGGCCTCGTATGTTAATGAGGAACATAGTTTGGTTGGGCCGGCTTGGCCAGTAACTATGTAAAGTGTATGAAAATCTAGAGTGCAGTTTTAAGCCACTGATAACTTGTCCTGAATCGACACTCATCAGATTCAAACTTAGAATAAATTAGGTGGTGATTCTGCAGACATGCAGGCAGCTATTTGAATATTTTAAGGTAATCTGTCAGTTCAGAAACATGGGAGTTGCTATTGCTTAAATGATCAAGCATGCCACACTTTACCAGTGAACTGCTGGTGCAGAGTAAGCTATATATATAATAATATGAAATGTAAGGATGTCAGTGATGGCAGCTTCCATTATTCTGTTGCTAAGGGTCATGTTTAAAATAGATTTTGCTATCCTGTACAGTTTCTAAATTGGGCAATAATGGTCTTGCATTTTCTCTCTCCTATATATTCAGGCTCATGACAGCCCAGTCCGAGCTATGACCTGGTCACACAATGACATGTGGATGCTGACTGCTGACCACAGTGGATATGTGAAGTACTGGCAGTCTAACATGAACAACGTCAAGATGTTCCAGGCACATAAGGAGGCGATTAGAGAAGCCAGGTTTATAACCAATCTAACATTTTCCATAGTTGTTGTTGTTATTACCAATCTTTACTGTTGTAATTCTTTATTGGGCTGTCTTGGGCTGTGTGGGGGGACAGGCTTATTCAGTTGTAAACTGCTTCTACACATCCCATATTGTGTTTTATCCTGCCCTCCTACAGCATTGTATACACCCTTTCACACAAACTGTGTATGCCGAGACATTTTCTTTATAAATAAAGAGTTCTGTGCCTTTAATAGTTCACAGATGCTAAATAAAGCACACAGACATAAATACAAAAGTTGACATTGCATGTACCATGGCAATAAAAAAAAAAAAACAAAAACTGCTCCCAGAATGCCAAGTCCTACAGGAAATGTAGGGAGAAATGTGAGATGTCATTTTACAGGGAAGAGCTCAGTTACTTTTTGTTTTTGAGGTGCAGCTCTTTTTCCTACGTGGGTAACATCACTACAAATGTGTATGTTGATTTACTTGATCAAATCGCAGAAATGTCAACAACTGCTTTTCATCTCAGCTGTATTGAAATCAACACCATCAGCATTGTAGTATACTAGTAATTATTAGAACTCCTGTCTTATGGTGACCATTTAAAGGAAGAATTCATTCTTATACGTTGCTGAAAACATACATTTGGCTGGATTTATTCTTTCATATGCACCCCAAAACACTAGAAGCTGATGTTTGAGGGATGTTTAAAAACGTGTTTTAAGTTCCTTTTAAAGAAGGGAGGAAAGGAAACACTTAAAGAACAACCTTCTAAGCCATGGCTGGACAAATCTGAAGAGCCTGGTAGTCAGTATTGGATTTTTGAAAGGTTTTCCTGGTGCCTAATTTGATTTGCGTAATCCTGAATCCTACAATTGCTCCACTTCATGACATTTTTTTTTTTTTTTTTTATCTAGGCCATTTTAAACACTGTACTAGAATTAAATGAACACTGCCATGAAAGATTAATGGGTTTACCATTGCTGAACCTTTAGTAATGCTAGTTCCTTGGCTGTCATTCTGGAGCTTTGACTTCTCTGAGTTGTTGACACACTTTTTTTAAAAATTTTTTTATTTACACTTCTTTCAGTATATGACTGAAATGTACAAAACACACAGCCAAGCATCTAGCATTTTATAGGAGGTGGCCTTCAGCGGTAGCCCTCATACTTTTTATGACATACGCACTCTTAATAACTCCATTTTACATTCTTATAGCACACTTTGACTATTTCACAATGGCTTCTTTGCAAAGGGCAGCGTCGGTCCGGTGTTAAATTAAATCTCTACTTTATTATGTGTATTGGCTGCTATGTGGAATAGTGCAAACCTCCAGGGTGCAGATAATTTGTCATTTTTAACACTCAGGAGCTACAAAATTAATATATTGCTGCCAATTGTAGTTGAAAAGTGAGAGGCTTGATCCTTCCCTTGTGTCTTGCAATTGGTTAGTACTGGTTACATACGTTTAGATTAAGTATTTTCATAATGGAGCACTTATGGGTTTTGTAGTTCCTGTGGTGCCCAGTACAGAGAATGATCTAATATGCAGGCTTCTGGAGGTTTTACTTTCAACTCCACTCAGGTTCTAGTTTTATTTAAAGTGTATATAAATCCAATATTTGAAAAGGTGAACTGTTCAATGATTACAATATAGGCAGTTTTTTTTTTCTGTGAAGGCTTGTATTGCATTCTTAATCCTGCCTGCTTTCAGCCACTTCAAGTCATCAGGTGGCAATTCTGCTTCTTCATCCAGACCCTGAAAGGCAGTGTTACCATCCTAAGCTGCACACTCCTCCTATAGACTATTAGATACGTATTGTTACACTCAACCTCTTTTCTTGTCACCAGAGCATGACACAACATGGGTTTAGTAAATACTTTATTGTAGTATACCTACTCCATACTACTGTGCTAAAGTTTTAGGCAGGTGTGAAAAATGCTGTAAATGAAAAGAAGAGAAATACAAATCAATATTTGGTGTGTCCACCCGTTGCCTTAAAAACCGCATCAATTCTTCTATGTACACTTGCGCATTTTTCGAAGGAACTCGGCAAGTAGGTTGTTACAAACATCTTGGAGAACTCCCCTCAGATCTTCTGTGGATGTAGGCTGTCTCAAATCCTTCCATCTCTTCATGTAATCCCATAAAGACTCGACGTGATCAGGACTTTGTGGGGAACAAACCATCACCTCCAGGACTCCATGTTCTTTATGCTGAAGATTATTTCTTAATAGCATTGACTGTATGTTTGGGGTCATTGTACTGCTGCAGGATAAATTTGAGCCAATCGCGCACCTCCCTGATGCTATGGCATGATGGATTAAGTATATGCCTGTATTTCTCTGCATTGATTACACCATTGATTCTGACCAAATGTCCAATGCCATTTCAGAATTGCAGCCCCAATTTTGTAAGGGACCCCCACCATGCTTCACTGTTGCCTGCAGACACTCATTATTACCTTTAGGTGAACAAACTGCATCCTGCTGCAGCCAAATATTTAAAAGTTTTCACTTGCTGACATTGTTCTGCACCCCAGTTCCCTATGTTTATGTGCATAGTTGAGTTGCTTAGCTTTGCTTCCATGTTAAAAGTATAGCTTTTTGTCTGCAATTCTTCCATGAAGACAACTTCCGACCAGACCTCTCCGGACAGTAGATGGGTTTACCTGGGTCCCACTGCTTTCTGCCAGTTCTGTGCTGATGACACTGGTAGACATCTTTCCTTGGCTGACCACTGCATTTACGGTCCTCAACATTGCGCATTTCTTTGTGCTTTTTCAAAAAAGCTTAAACTGCACATTTTGAAACCCCATTCTGCTTTGAAATCTTTGCTTGGGAAAGACCTTGCTAATGCAGTATACAACCACCTTGTGTTTGTTGCTGTGCTCAGTCGTGCCATGGTGTGTGACAGGAAACGGACTTCAACCTCGCCTTAGTAGCATAGTTTAGCTGTTCCTCAACCAGTAAGGATGAGCTCCGGCATGTTCGCACAGCCCATGTGCAGAGCCCGCCAGGAAGTCAGCACTGCGCTAATCACAGGCAGTGAGACATTTCCCGATCTCTGCAGCTGCGCATCAGGACAATGTCTCACTGCCTGCCTGTGATTAGTGCAGTGCAATGCCGACTTCCTGGCAGGCCCTGCACGTGAAAGACAGAAGCAGAACATTCCATAGCACAACTTGCCAACCACAGTCTGCCATTGACCAAATTAACCTGTCCCACAGTCTGCGTTAAAAATAGGGGTTTAGTTAGCATGAGTTTGCAAACGCATGCATAAGCTGCAAGGCCTTTTCACGGCACCCTGTGTATGCTTGCAGTCCTAACACTACTGAATTTATAAGCGTCTCCACAATGGAAGCACATGCATTAAATGGATAGATGAGAGGCAGGTGGGCCTGGAGGCAGCCCAATCCCCCTTAAAGGAACAGGAGCACACTGGACACCGCTGGGCTCTGCACGTGGGCTGTGCGAACACGCCGGAGCTCATTTTTATCAACCAGTTTTAAGCCTCCTACGCAACTGTTTCTGTTTTAAGCATTGACTGTTTCAATCTGCATATGAAATTTGATGATCATTAGCACCTGCTTGGTTTAATTTATTAATGATACACCTGACTCTAATCCTACAAAAATCCCTGACTTTGTGCAAGTGTATGAACTGCTGCTGATTTCAAGCCAATGGGTGGTTGCTCTAAATATTGATTTGGTTTAGATTTTTCTTCTGTTTGCTCACTTTGCATTTTGTTAATTGATAAACCCAAGACCTATATTTTATTTATTTTTTAAAGCATTCTTACGTACAGCATTTCTTCACAGCTGCCTAAAACGTTTGCACAGTACTACTATAACTTCAGCTCAAGTTGAATCGAGTTTAAATGTCACAGTAATATTTCAAACACAAATGGACTACAAAAATGTGCATTCTGCAAATTGATGACAAGTCCAGGTATTTTTCAGACAAACATTTTGGTCTGTGACATGTAGCAACACAGCATCACAACTGTGATATAGTTCTTAGTTTTGTTTTTTTTTTGTTTTTTGTGTTTTTTTTGTTTTCCAATTTGTTAAATTTCATTGCTCAAGAAAGGATATCATGTTTATAAAAACATAGGTATTAGGGAAAATGTAAAAACTACAATAATTGGCATCAAAGTTAAGCAAGGTATGTCAAAAGCAATAGAAAACATTAACCGCTAGATGCTTACTTCTGTAGTGGCACTTGTGTGCTCCATTAGTGTGAGTGAAAGCTGATCTAGTGTGTATGGCTGAAGAATAATTGCTATTATATTAAATTTAAAATGCTGTAGCTGCTGACTTTTATTAAATTTTAGGGTTCCTGCGATGTCGGTACCTGAGGCTGATTTTTGGGATCAGCTCTCGGGTGCTGCTGCCGCCGCCATTCAAGAGTAAGGGAAACCGACAGCGAAGCCTACTGCGCATGTGCAAAGCGCGCTGCGCTTTCTAACTGGCCTGGTGGCAGAGGAAGTAGGAGGGGGCTGAACTTTCGAGGACCAGTGCTTTAAGTGTATGTGAATCTTTTCCTTGTACAATGGATTCAGTTTAAATTGGAAAGACAAAAGTGTATGTGTATATATAAAATGCTCACGCTAAATTATTTCACTAAATTATTTTTTTATTTTAACAACTTACCACCCGGCGGTGGTTCAGTTGTCCTGACTGGGCGTCATATGACTCCCTGCAGGATAACAGCTGCTGCGCGCCCGTGGGGGTGCGCATCACGATGATCGGTGGTGCGGTGTGTCAGTCTGACACACCGCTACACTGATCTCAGTAAAGAGCCTCCGGTGGAGGCTCTTTACCACGTGATCAGCCGTGTCCAATCACGGCTGATTACAATGTAAACGGGAAGAGCCGTTGATCGGCTTTTCCTCACTCGAGTCTGACCGTAGAGGAGAGCCGATCGGCAGCTATCCTGACAGGGGGGTCTGCGCTGATAATCAGCGCAGCCCCCCTCAGATGCCCACACTAGACCAACAGGGAAGCCCCCAGGACCACCAGGGAAGCCCCCAGCATGTGGATGACCTGATACATCCCCTAGGCCATCCACATGTGAAAAAATAAAATGGGCACTGACTGGCACCTCTTTGGCACATTACAACACAGGGATGCCTATCAGTACCTGTCAGTGCCACCTCATTGGTGCCCATCAGTGCCACCTTATCAGTGCCCGTCATTGAAGAAAAGAAGTAGTTATTTACAAAAAAAATGTAACAGAAACAAATGTGTGTGTGTTTGTGGTTTTTTTTTTCCAAAATTTTCGGTCTTTTTTTATTTGTTGTGCAAAAAATAAATTGCAGAGGTGATCAAATACCACCAAAAGAAAGCTCTATTTGTGGGAATAAAATGATAAAAAAAATTTGGGTACAGTGTAGCATGACTGCGCAATTGTCATTCAAATTGCGACAGCGCTGAAAGCTGAAAATTGGCCTGGGCAGGAAGATGTCTAAGCCCTCGGTGCTTTCACACTGGAGTCAAAGCAGCGGCACTTTCGGGTCGGTTTGCAGGCGCTATTATTAGCGCAATATCGCCTGCAAACCGCCCATTATGGGCTGGAAACTGAGAACATTAGTCAGTCCTGCCCAGTTTTTCTTTTGTGAAACTACTCCATTATCCCACTATCTCCAAAGCATAGCCATTAATTTAATTGTAGTCTTAAGATGTGGACTAAATGGACTGAGGGTCAGTTTATACCAGAATAACACAGGAACGCGGTCTGCGTTCCTGTGTAATTGCAGTGCATTTTTACAGCTCATCCATATGAATGGGCTTGAAAAACGTATTGCACCAAATCTCATGGTACTGCAGTACCCAGGTGATCTGGTACCCGCAAATCGTGAAGTGCGTTTTGAAAACTCTGGGAAATGCGCCTTCCTGCACCATGTTCTGGTGTGAGTTGGCCCTAAGATAAGTGTACAGAGGATACCGGTCAGCTCTGTATCAGCAGCAGCTTGTTTTTTTTGCACTTCTAAAACATATGTAATAAAATGTTTGAATGATATACCTAATAGACCAAAAAGAAGCAAATGGGGGAAGTTTTATTGTTTTGGAGTTATGTACATTTTAAGTACATAATGACATAAACAAAAGTTGTAAAGTCTGTATCAAATATGCAATGAAACACTTTATTTCTGCTCTAGTGTAGTAAAACTTTTGACACAAGTATGAGGAGACGTCCCTAAAAGCATTTAACTAATATTAACATTTGATGTGAGCAAACAGTAAACACATGACAAATACATTTTAACTGTTTGTAATACTCAATCCCAACCCCACTCTCAACAGCGTTATGCAAAGAAAAAGCAGTGGAGTCATTTGTTGAAAAATACATCCCTCTTAGTCAGAAGAGCAGAAAGGTGTTAACTGTGCATGTACAGCATTAGTCTGTTGAGTAAGTTGTTTCTGGGCAGAATTCTTCCAGCCTGTGGCAGATTTCCAGTTCTCAGCAGTGGACTGTTTTTTTCTACACTAGATTGTGCCAAATACCATGCTGGTCAGGGGGCAGTGGAAAGGCTTGTGAAGTACTGCAGTACCTTTCAGGCTCAGAACCTGTGGCTGTCCATATATCAGCAGACGAGGTCTATAGCATTATCTCTGCCCCTATTTTAGAGTGGTTAACCTGAATGTTCCATCTAAAAGTATTGAATTCCTTTAGCGTATTTAAAGTGGAACTGTAAGAAAATGGATTACCTCCATTTCATGCAATTGTTAAGCAGTCATTAGAAAATGGACAATATCTTTGCTTACTAGCCTCCTGTAGTACCCTGCACATCAGATGTGGAAGGGACAGCAATGAAAGTCAGACCCCTTTCACATTGAGGCAGTTTTCAAGCATTTTAGTGCTACAAATAGCCTCTGAACCGCACCTGAAAACTGCCTCCAATTCATTTTCATGAGTGCTTTCACATGCAGAACGCTAGAAAGTCCTGCAAGCAGCATCTTTGGTATGGGTTTGGAGCGCTGTAAAAAGCACTCCAAAAACACCCCTGCCCATTGAAATGAATGGGCAATGCTTCCGAATCGCCTTAAGTGCGTAGAAAGCACCGCAAAATGGGTGTTTTCTGGATTTTTTGTTTTTAAGGTCCCGTCATGTGACCTTTAAAAAAAACATCCCCCAGCGCCCGAAAAGTGCGCAAAAACAACTGTTTTAGTGACGCTTCAGTGTGAAAGGGGTCTCAATCTTTTCTGCATCACACAGTGCTGTGGACAGAGATATCCTTTATTCTTGAGCTGCTTTTTCTTCACTGTTTAATTAGTTTAGATCAGTCTGTATTGCCTTGGTTACTGCTGAGCCAAGTAAATGATCTAGACTTACCTATGGCATCTGAAGACTTGCTAAGCAGAATTACCTCACTTTTCTGTGCCTGATTGCACTGCATTATTCCTTTGCTATTTTCCTGTGTTCAGAATGCAGTAAAGCATGTGACTAAAGATGTACACTTGAACAGTGTTTAATGCTATAGCGTGAATCCAGCCAGAAATATTTACATCGTTTTTCATTCTTTTGCGCATAGTTGCTTACATTTTTATTCTGCTCAGCAGTTTTTCTGCTTATGGTCGGTAATTGTTCTTTTTAGTAGGAAAAGCTTGCATTATCCAAAATTGTATGCAGCATTGCAAAGTACAGTTCTGTTCATCTAATTGGGGATTGATGGACATTTAGCTAGTTTTGGACTTCTCTGCATTTAAGGTGTGCATTCTTGAATAGGAGCATAATAAAAAAAAAAAATCTTATTTTGATTTGTAGCACTAAAAATATTTTATTTTTTTTAAAACCGCTGCGGTAGTCATTGTCACAACAATCCATCCAAAGCATTGGGATATAGTAAACGCCAGTGCTTTGTTACCTTGACAGAAGGTGCCTCATGGTGGCAGAAAGTAATAATGTGTACATATTTATACTGAGAGAAAATAATTGCAGGTTGTATTTCAGTTTCAGTGTTTTTAACCTGTTGCAAATGCTCAGCAGGACTGTCAGACATCTGCCTAAGGAGTGTGTGTGTGTGGTCTTTATACATAGCTGACCGGATTGACCTTTCGTTAGCTTGAGGCTGGGTTGACACTATTGCAAATTCGATGCGGGTTCACATATCTCCAGTGCGAATTTGCACAGGAGCCCTGTGCGTCTTTTGGTCCGAATTCAGCCAGAAATTCGGTCTGAAATTGGGCCTGAAACTGAATGAGGACGCATTGGACCCCTGCTGTGAGCCGCATGCGAAGATAGTGTGAACCCAGCCTGAGTGTTGTACCTGTTGGACTGCACATTGCAGGGCTAGCCTTGAATGTAATCTTTCGGCACTGAGTGCTGTGGTGTTTTGTGGTGTTAAGTTAACCACAGAGCGCACTCTAGGCCCAGAGCCAGGGTGCTTTCTTGGGTATGACTTGGTCTCTGACAACTTGCTAAGATGTGTGAGCCAAGCACAGGGGAACTACCTCTTTACTAGGGCCTTTGATCCCTGTTTAAAATTACTACTCTTTCAGGCTCTCAGAGA